>NW_027469331.1:0-208701 GCF_051020765.1 Lasioglossum baleicum
CAGTGCATTTGCATTCAAGTATGCGAAATTGGCACGGAAACTCCGATTCGGCAAGCACGAACACGATTTATTCGAGCTTATGTCAGATTCGACGATTCTTCGTTTCAGAAGTGTATTTCTGTGCGGAATCGCTGTCTCGCGTGCTATATCAGTGCATTTGCATGCAAGTATGCGAAATTGGAATAGAAACTCCGACCCGGCAAGTAGGATCACAATTTATTCGAGCCTATGTCAGATTCGACGATTCTTCGTTTCAGAAGTGTATTTCTGTGCGGAATCGCTGTTTCGCGCGCTAGATCAGTGCATTTGCATGCAAGTATGAGAAATTGGAATCGAAACTCCGACCCGGCAATCACGATCACGATTTATTCGAGCTTATGTCAGATTCGACGATTCTTCGTTTCAGAAGTGTATTTCTGTGCGGAATCGCTGTTTCGCGTGCTATATCAGTGCATTTGCATGCAAGTAGGCGAAATTGGAATAGAAACTCCGACCCGGCCAGCACGATCACAATTTATTCGAGCCTATGTCAGTTTCGACGATTCTTCGTTTCAGAAGTGTATTTCTGTGCGGAATCGCTGTTTCGCGCGCTAGATCAGTGCATCTGCATGCAAACATGCGAAATTGGCACGAAAACTCCGATTTGGCAACCACGATCATGATTTATTCGAGCTTATGTCAGATTCAACGATTATTCGTTTCACAAATGAATTTCTGTACGGAATCGCTGTTTAGCGTGCTAGATCAGTGCATTTGTATGCAAATAAGCGAAATTGGTACGGAAACTCCGATTCGGCAAGCACGACCACGATTTATTCGAGCTTATGTCAGATTCGACGATTATTTGTTTCACAAATGAATTTCTGTGCGGAATCGCCGTTTCGCGTGCTAGATCAGTGCATTTGTATGCAGATATGCGAAATTGGCACGGCAACTCCGATTCGGCAAGCACGACCACGATTTATTCGAGCTTATGTCAGATTCGACGATTCTTCGTTTCAGAAGTGTATTTCTGTGCGGAATCGCTGTCTCGTGTGCTATATCAGTGCATTTGCATGCAAGTATGCGAAATTGGAATAGAAACTCCGACCCGGCAAGTACGATCACAATTTATTCGAGCCTATGTCAGATTCGACGATTCTTCGTTTCAGAAGTGTATTTCTGTGCGGAATCGCTGTTTCGCGTGCTAGATCAGTATATTTGTATGCAGATATGCGAAATTGGCACGGAAAGTCCGATTAGGCAAGCACGATCACGATTTATTCGAGCTTATGTCAGATTCGACGATTCTTCGTTTGAGAAGTGTATTTCTGTGCAGAATCGCTGTTTCGCGCGCTAGATCAGTGCATTTGCATGCAAGTATGCGAAATTGGAATAGAAAATCCGACCCGGCAAGCACGATCACAATTTATTCGAGGCTATGTCTGTTTCGACATTCTTCGTTTCAGAAGTGTGTTTCTGTGCGGAATCGCTGTTTCGCGCGCTAGATCAGTGCATTTGCATGCAAGTATGAGAAATTGGAATCGAAACTCCGACCCGGCAAGCACGACCACGATTTATTCGAGCTTATGTCAGATTCGACGATTCTTCGTTTCAGAAGTGTATTTCTGTGCGGAATCGCTGTTTCGCGTGCTATATCAGTGCATTTCCATGCAAGTATGCAAAATTGGCACGGAAACTCCGATTCGGCAAGCACGACCACGATTCATTCGAGCTTATGTCAGATTCGATGATTCTTCGTTTCAGAAGTGTATTTCTGTGCGGAATCGCTGTTTCGCGCGCTAGATCAGTGCATTTGCATGCAAGTATGCGAAATTGGAATAGAAAATCCGACCCGGCAAGCACGATCACAATTTATTCGAGCCTATGTCAGATTCGACGATTCATCGTTTCAGAAGTGTATTTCTGTGCGGAATCGCTGTTTCGCGTGCTATATCAGTGCATTTGCATGCAAGTATGAGAAATTGGAATAGAAACTCCGACCCGGCAATCACGATCACAATTTATTCGAGCCTATGTCAGATTCGACGATTCTTCGTTTCAGAAGTGTATTTCTGTGCGGAATCGCTGTTTCGCGTGCTATATCAGTGCATTTGCATTCAAGTATGCGAAATTGGCACGGAAACTCCGATTCGGCAAGCACGAACACGATTTATTCGAGCTTATGTCAGATTCGACGATTCTTCGTTTCAGAAGTGTATTTCTGTGCGGAATCGCTGTCTCGCGTGCTATATCAGTGCATTTGCATGCAAGTATGCGAAATTGGAATAGAAACTCCGACCCGGCAAGTAGGATCACAATTTATTCGAGCCTATGTCAGATTCGACGATTCTTCGTTTCAGAAGTGTATTTCTGTGCGGAATCGCTGTTTCGCGCGCTAGATCAGTGCATTTGCATGCAAGTATGAGAAATTGGAATCGAAACTCCGACCCGGCAATCACGATCACGATTTATTCGAGCTTATGTCAGATTCGACGATTCTTCGTTTCAGAAGTGTATTTCTGTGCGGAATCGCTGTTTCGCGTGCTATATCAGTGCATTTGCATGCAAGTAGGCGAAATTGGAATAGAAACTCCGACCCGGCAAGCACGATCACAATTTATTCGAGCCTATGTCAGTTTCGACGATTCTTCGTTTCAGAAGTGTATTTCTGTGCGGAATCGCTGTTTCGCGCGCTAGATCAGTGCATTTGTATGCAGATATGCGAAATTGGCACGGCAACTCCGATTTGGCAAGCACGATCACGATTTATTCGAGCTTATGTCAGATTCGACGATTCTTCGTTTGAGAAGTGTATTTCTGTGCGGAATCGCTGTTTCGCGCGCTAGATCAGTGCATTTGCATGCAAGTATGCGAAATTGGAATAGAAAATCCGACCCGGCAAGCACGATCACAATTTATTCGAGGCTATGTCTGTTTCGACATTCTTCGTTTCAGAAGTGTGTTTCTGTGCGGAATCGCTGTTTCGCGCGCTAGATCAGTGCATTTGCATGCAAGTATGAGAAATTGGAATCGAAACTCCGACCCGGCAAGCACGACCACGATTTATTCGAGCTTATGTCAGATTCGACGATTCTTCGTTTCAGAAGTGTATTTCTGTGCGGAATCGCTGTTTCGCGTGCTATATCAGTGCATTTCCATGCAAGTATGCAAAATTGGCACGGAAACTCCGATTCGGCAAGCACGACCACGATTCATTCGAGCTTATGTCAGATTCGATGATTCTTCGTTTCAGAAGTGTATTTCTGTGCGGAATCGCTGTTTCGCGCGCTAGATCAGTGCATTTGCATGCAAGTATGAGAAATTGGAATAGAAACTCCGACCCGGCAATCACGATCACGATTTATTCGAGCTTATGTCAGATTCGACGATTCTTCGTTTCAGAAGTGTATTTCTGTGCGGAATCGCTGTTTCGCGTGCTATATCAGTGCATTTGCATTCAAGTATGCGAAATTGGCACGGAAACTCCGATTCGGCAAGCACGAACACGATTTATTCGAGCTTATGTCAGATTCGACGATTCTTCGTTTCAGAAGTGTATTTCTGTGCGGAATCGCTGTCTCGCGTGCTATATCAGTGCATTTGCATGCAAGTATGCGAAATTGGAATAGAAACTCCGACCCGGCAAGTAGGATCACAATTTATTCGAGCCTATGTCAGATTCGACGATTCTTCGTTTCAGAAGTGTATTTCTGTGCGGAATCGCTGTTTCGCGCGCTAGATCAGTGCATCTGCATGCAAACATGCGAAATTGGCACGAAAACTCCGATTTGGCAACCACGATCATGATTTATTCGAGCTTATGTCAGATTCAACGATTATTCGTTTCACAAATGAATTTCTGTACGGAATCGCTGTTTAGCGTGCTAGATCAGTGCATTTGTATGCAAATAAGCGAAATTGGTACGGAAACTCCGATTCGGCAAGCACGACCACGATTTATTCGAGCTTATGTCAGATTCGACGATTATTTGTTTCACAAATGAATTTCTGTGCGGAATCGCCGTTTCGCGTGCTAGATCAGTGCATTTGTATGCAGATATGCGAAATTGGCACGGCAACTCCGATTTGGCAAGCACGATCACGATTTATTCGAGCTTATGTCAGATTCGACGATTCTTCGTTTCAGAAGTGTATTTCTGTGCGGAATCGCTGTTTCGCGTGCTACATCAGTGCATTTGCATTCAAGTATGCGAAATTGGCACGGAAACTCCGATTCGGCAAGCACGACCACGATTTATTCGAGCTTATGTCAGATACGACGATTCTTCGTTTCAGAAGTGTATTTCTGTGCGGAATCGCTGTTTCGCGTGCTAGATCAGTGCATTTGCATGCAAGTATGCGAAATTGGAATAGAAACTCCGACCCGGCAAGCACGATCACGATTTATTCGAGCTTATGTCAGATTCGACGATTCTTCGTTTGAGAAGTGTATTTCTGTGCGGAATCGCTGTTTCGCGCGCTAGATCAGTGCATTTGCATGCAAGTATGCGAAATTGGAATAGAAACTCCGACCCGGCAAGTACGATCACAATTTATTCGAGCCTATGTCAGATTCGACGATTCTTCGTTTCAGAAGTGTATTTCTGTGCGGAATCGCTGTTTCGCGTGCTAGATCAGTATATTTGTATGCAGATATGCGAAATTGGCACGGAAACTCCGATTCGGCAAGCACGACCACGATTCATTCGAGCCTATGTCTGTTTCGACATTCTTCGTTTCAGAAGTGTATTTCTGTGCGGAATCGCTGTTTCGCGCGCTAGATCAGTGCATTTGCATGCAAGTATGAGAAATTGGAATCGAAACTCCGATTCGGCAAGCACGACCACGATTTATTCGAGCTTATGTCAGATTCGACGATTCTTCGTTTCAGAAGTGTATTTCTGTGCGGAATCGCTGTTTCGCGCGCTAGATCAGTGCATTTGCATGGAAATATGCGAAATTGGCACGAAAACTCCGATTCGGCAAGCACGATCACGATTTATTCGAGCTTATGTCAGATTCGACGATTCTTCGTTTCAGAAGTGTATTTCTGTGCGGAATCGCTGTTTCGCGCGCTAGATCAGTGCATTTGCATGCAAGTATGAGAAATTGGAAACGAAACTCCGATTCGGCAAGCACGACCACGATTTATTCGAGCTTATGTCAGATTCGACGATTCTTCGTTTGAGAAGTGTATTTCTGTGCGGAATCGCTGTTTCGCGCGCTAGATCAGTGCATTTGCATGGAAATATGCGAAATTGGCACGGAAACTCCGATTTGGCAACCACGATCATGATTTATTCGAGCTTATGTCAGATTCAACGATTATTCGTTTCACAAATGAATTTCTGTACGGAATCGCTGTTTAGCGTGCTAGATCAGTGCATTTGTATGCAAATAAGCGAAATTGGTACGGAAACTCCGATTCGGCAAGCACGACCACGATTTATTCGAGCTTATGTCAGATTCGACGATTATTTGTTTCACAAATGAATTTCTGTGCGGAATCGCCGTTTCGCGTGCTAGATCAGTGCATTTGTATGCAGATATGCGAAATTGGCACGGCAACTCCGATTTGGCAAGCACGATCACGATTTATTCGAGCTTATGTCAGATTCGACGATTCTTCGTTTCAGAAGTGTATTTCTGTGCGGAATCGCTGTTTCGCGTGCTAGATCAGTGCATTTGCATGCAAGTATGCGAAATTGGAATAGAAACTCCGACCCGGCAAGCACGATCACGATTTATTCGAGCTTATGTCAGATTCGACGATTCTTCGTTTGAGAAGTGTATTTCTGTGCGGAATCGCTGTTTCGCGCGCTAGATCAGTGCATTTGCATGCAAGTATGAGAAATTGGAATAGAAACTCCGACCTGGCAATCACGATCACGATTTATTCGAGCTTATGTCAGATTCGACGATTCTTCGTTTCAGAAGTGCATTTCTGTGCGGAATCGCTGTTTCGCGCGCTAGATCAGTGCATTTGCATGCAAATATGCGAAATTGGCACGAAAACTCCGATTCGGCAAGCACGATCACGATTTATTCGAGCTTATGTCAGATTCGACGATTCTTCGTTTGAGAAGTGTATTTCTGTGCGGAATCGCTCTTTCGCGCGCTAGATCAGTGCATTTGCATGCAAGTTTGAGAAATTGGAATAGAAACTCCGACCCGGCAATCACGATCACGATTTATTCGAGCTTATGTCAGATTCGACGATTCTTCGTTTCAGAAGTGTATTTCTGTGCGGAATCGCTGTTTCGCGTGCTATATCAGTGCATTTGCATTCAAGTATGCGAAATTGGCACGGAAACTCCGATTCGGCAAGCACGACCACGATTTATTCGAGCTTATGTCAGATTCGACGATTATTTGTTTCACAAATGAATTTCTGTGCGGAATCGCCGTTTCGCGTGCTAGATCAGTGCATTTGTATGCAGATATGCGAAATTGGCACGGCAACTCCGATTTGGCAAGCACGATCACGATTTATTCGAGCTTATGTCAGATTCGACGATTCTTCGTTTCAGAAGTGTATTTCTGTGCGGAATCGCTGTTTCGCGTGCTACATCAGTGCATTTGCATTCAAGTATGCGAAATTGGCACGGAAACTCCGATTCGGCAAGCACGACCACGATTTATTCGAGCTTATGTCAGATACGACGATTCTTCGTTTCAGAAGTGTATTTCTGTGCGGAATCGCTGTTTCGCGTGCTAGATCAGTGCATTTGCATGCAAGTATGCGAAATTGGAATAGAAACTCCGACCCGGCAAGCACGATCACGATTTATTCGAGCTTATGTCAGATTCGACGATTCTTCGTTTGAGAAGTGTATTTCTGTGCGGAATCGCTGTTTCGCGCGCTATATCAGTGCATTTGCATGCAAGTATGCGAAATTGGAATAGAAACTCCGACCCGGCAAGTACGATCACAATTTATTCGAGCCTATGTCAGATTCGACGATTCTTCGTTTCAGAAGTGTATTTCTGTGCGGAATCGCTGTTTCGCGTGCTAGATCAGTATATTTGTATGCAGATATGCGAAATTGGCACGGAAACTCCGATTCGGCAAGCACGACCACGATTCATTCGAGCCTATGTCTGTTTCGACATTCTTCGTTTCAGAAGTGTATTTCTGTGCGGAATCGCTGTTTCGCGCGCTAGATCAGTGCATTTGCATGCAAGTATGAGAAATTGGAATCGAAACTCCGATTCGGCAAGCACGACCACGATTTATTCGAGCTTATGTCAGATTCGACGATTCTTCGTTTCAGAAGTGTATTTCTGTGCGGAATCGCTGTTTCGCGCGCTAGATCAGTGCATTTGCATGGAAATATGCGAAATTGGCACGAAAACTCCGATTCGGCAAGCACGATCACGATTTATTCGAGCTTATGTCAGATTCGACGATTCTTCGTTTCAGAAGTGTATTTCTGTGCGGAATCGCTGTTTCGCGCGCTAGATCAGTGCATTTGCATGCAAGTATGAGAAATTGGAAACGAAACTCCGATTCGGCAAGCACGACCACGATTTATTCGAGCTTATGTCAGATTCGACGATTCTTCGTTTGAGAAGTGTATTTCTGTGCGGAATCGCTGTTTCGCGCGCTAGATCAGTGCATTTGCATGGAAATATGCGAAATTGGCACGGAAACTCCGATTTGGCAACAACGATCATGATTTATTCGAGCTTATGTCAGATTCAACGATTATTCGTTTCACAAATGAATTTCTGTACGGAATCGCTGTTTAGCGTGCTAGATCAGTGCATTTGTATGCAAATAAGCGAAATTGGTACGGAAACTCCGATTCGGCAAGCACGACCACGATTTATTCGAGCTTATGTCAGATTCGACGATTATTTGTTTCACAAATGAATTTCTGTGCGGAATCGCCGTTTCGCGTGCTAGATCAGTGCATTTGTATGCAGATATGCGAAATTGGCACGGCAACTCCGATTTGGCAAGCACGATCACGATTTATTCGAGCTTATGTCAGATTCGACGATTCTTCGTTTCAGAAGTGTATTTCTGTGCGGAATCGCTGTTTCGCGTGCTAGATCAGTGCATTTGCATGCAAGTATGCGAAATTGGAATAGAAACTCCGACCCGGCAAGCACGATCACGATTTATTCGAGCTTATGTCAGATTCGACGATTCTTCGTTTGAGAAGTGTATTTCTGTGCGGAATCGCTGTTTCGCGCGCTAGATCAGTGCATTTGCATGCAAGTATGAGAAATTGGAATAGAAACTCCGACCTGGCAATCACGATCACGATTTATTCGAGCTTATGTCAGATTCGACGATTCTTCGTTTCAGAAGTGCATTTCTGTGCGGAATCGCTGTTTCGCGCGCTAGATCAGTGCATTTGCATGCAAATATGCGAAATTGGCACGAAAACTCCGATTCGGCAAGCACGATCACGATTTATTCGAGCTTATGTCAGATTCGACGATTCTTCGTTTGAGAAGTGTATTTCTGTGCGGAATCGCTCTTTCGCGCGCTAGATCAGTGCATTTGCATGCAAGTATGAGAAATTGGAATAGAAACTCCGACCCGGCAATCACGATCACGATTTATTCGAGCTTATGTCAGAATCGACGATTCTTCGTTTCAGAAGTGTATTTCTGTGCGGAATCGCTGTTTCGCGTGCTATATCAGTGCATTTGCATTCAAGTATGCGAAATTGGCACGGAAACTCCGATTCGGCAAGCACGAACACGATTTATTCGAGCTTATGTCAGATTCGACGATTCTTCGTTTCAGAAGTGTATTTCTGTGCGGAATCGCTGTCTCGCGTGCTATATCAGTGCATTTGCATGCAAGTATGCGAAATTGGAATAGAAACTCCGACCCGGCAAGTAGGATCACAATTTATTCGAGCCTATGTCAGATTCGACGATTCTTCGTTTCAGAAGTGTATTTCTGTGCGGAATCGCTGTTTCGCGCGCTAGATCAGTGCATCTGCATGCAAACATGCGAAATTGGCACGAAAACTCCGATTTGGCAACCACGATCATGATTTATTCGAGCTTATGTCAGATTCAACGATTATTCGTTTCACAAATGAATTTCTGTACGGAATCGCTGTTTAGCGTGCTAGATCAGTGCATTTGTATGCAAATAAGCGAAATTGGTACGGAAACTCCGATTCGGCAAGCACGACCACGATTTATTCGAGCTTATGTCAGATTCGACGATTATTTGTTTCACAAATGAATTTCTGTGCGGAATCGCCGTTTCGCGTGCTAGATCAGTGCATTTGTATGCAGATATGCGAAATTGGCACGGCAACTCCGATTTGGCAAGCACGATCACGATTTATTCGAGCTTATGTCAGATTCGACGATTCTTCGTTTCAGAAGTGTATTTCTGTGCGGAATCGCTGTTTCGCGTGCTACATCAGTGCATTTGCATTCAAGTATGCGAAATTGGCACGGAAACTCCGATTCGGCAAGCACGACCACGATTTATTCGAGCTTATGTCAGATACGACGATTCTTCGTTTCAGAAGTGTATTTCTGTGCGGAATCGCTGTTTCGCGTGCTAGATCAGTGCATTTGCATGCAAGTATGCGAAATTGGAATAGAAACTCCGACCCGGCAAGCACGATCACGATTTATTCGAGCTTATGTCAGATTCGACGATTCTTCGTTTGAGAAGTGTATTTCTGTGCGGAATCGCTGTTTCGCGCGCTAGATCAGTGCATTTGCATGCAAGTATGCGAAATTGGAATAGAAACTCCGACCCGGCAAGTACGATCACAATTTATTCGAGCCTATGTCAGATTCGACGATTCTTCGTTTCAGAAGTGTATTTCTGTGCGGAATCGCTGTTTCGCGTGCTAGATCAGTATATTTGTATGCAGATATGCGAAATTGGCACGGAAACTCCGATTCGGCAAGCACGACCACGATTCATTCGAGCCTATGTCTGTTTCGACATTCTTCGTTTCAGAAGTGTATTTCTGTGCGGAATCGCTGTTTCGCGCGCTAGATCAGTGCATTTGCATGCAAGTATGAGAAATTGGAATCGAAACTCCGATTCGGCAAGCACGACCACGATTTATTCGAGCTTATGTCAGATTCGACGATTCTTCGTTTCAGAAGTGTATTTCTGTGCGGAATCGCTGTTTCGCGCGCTAGATCAGTGCATTTGCATGGAAATATGCGAAATTGGCACGAAAACTCCGATTCGGCAAGCACGATCACGATTTATTCGAGCTTATGTCAGATTCGACGATTCTTCGTTTCAGAAGTGTATTTCTGTGCGGAATCGCTGTTTCGCGCGCTAGATCAGTGCATTTGCATGCAAGTATGAGAAATTGGAAACGAAACTCCGATTCGGCAAGCACGACCACGATTTATTCGAGCTTATGTCAGATTCGACGATTCTTCGTTTGAGAAGTGTATTTCTGTGCGGAATCGCTGTTTCGCGCGCTAGATCAGTGCATTTGCATGGAAATATGCGAAATTGGCACGGAAACTCCGATTTGGCAACCACGATCATGATTTATTCGAGCTTATGTCAGATTCAACGATTATTCGTTTCACAAATGAATTTCTGTACGGAATCGCTGTTTAGCGTGCTAGATCAGTGCATTTGTATGCAAATAAGCGAAATTGGTACGGAAACTCCGATTCGGCAAGCACGACCACGATTTATTCGAGCTTATGTCAGATTCGACGATTATTTGTTTCACAAATGAATTTCTGTGCGGAATCGCCGTTTCGCGTGCTAGATCAGTGCATTTGTATGCAGATATGCGAAATTGGCACGGCAACTCCGATTTGGCAAGCACGATCACGATTTATTCGAGCTTATGTCAGATTCGACGATTCTTCGTTTCAGAAGTGTATTTCTGTGCGGAATCGCTGTTTCGCGTGCTAGATCAGTGCATTTGCATGCAAGTATGCGAAATTGGAATAGAAACTCCGACCCGGCAAGCACGATCACGATTTATTCGAGCTTATGTCAGATTCGACGATTCTTCGTTTGAGAAGTGTATTTCTGTGCGGAATCGCTGTTTCGCGCGCTAGATCAGTGCATTTGCATGCAAGTATGAGAAATTGGAATAGAAACTCCGACCTGGCAATCACGATCACGATTTATTCGAGCTTATGTCAGATTCGACGATTGTTCGTTTCAGAAGTGCATTTCTGTGCGGAATCGCTGTTTCGCGCGCTAGATCAGTGCATTTGCATGCAAATATGCGAAATTGGCACGAAAACTCCGATTCGGCAAGCACGATCACGATTTATTCGAGCTTATGTCAGATTCGACGATTCTTCGTTTGAGAAGTGTATTTCTGTGCGGAATCGCTCTTTCGCGCGCTAGATCAGTGCATTTGCATGCAAGTATGAGAAATTGGAATAGAAACTCCGACCCGGCAATCACGATCACGATTTATTCGAGCTTATGTCAGATTCGACGATTCTTCGTTTCAGAAGTGTATTTCTGTGCGGAATCGCTGTTTCGCGTGCTATATCAGTGCATTTGCATTCAAGTATGCGAAATTGGCACGGAAACTCCGATTCGGCAAGCACGAACACGATTTATTCGAGCTTATGTCAGATTCGACGATTCTTCGTTTCAGAAGTGTATTTCTGTGCGGAATCGCTGTCTCGCGTGCTATATCAGTGCATTTGCATGCAAGTATGCGAAATTGGAATAGAAACTCCGACCCGGCAAGTAGGATCACAATTTATTCGAGCCTATGTCAGATTCGACGATTCTTCGTTTCAGAAGTGTATTTCTGTGCGGAATCGCTGTTTCGCGCGCTAGATCAGTGCATTTGCATGCAAGTATGAGAAATTGGAATCGAAACTCCGACCCGGCAATCACGATCACGATTTATTCGAGCTTATGTCAGATTCGACGATTCTTCGTTTCAGAAGTGTATTTCTGTGCGGAATCGCTGTTTCGCGTGCTATATCAGTGCATTTGCATGCAAGTAGGCGAAATTGGAATAGAAACTCCGACCCGGCAAGCACGATCACAATTTATTCGAGCCTATGTCAGTTTCGACGATTCTTCGTTTCAGAAGTGTATTTCTGTGCGGAATCGCTGTTTCGCGCGCTAGATCAGTGCATCTGCATGCAAACATGCGAAATTGGCACGAAAACTCCGATTTGGCAACCACGATCATGATTTATTCGAGCTTATGTCAGATTCAACGATTATTCGTTTCACAAATGAATTTCTGTACGGAATCGCTGTTTAGCGTGCTAGATCAGTGCATTTGTATGCAAATAAGCGAAATTGGTACGGAAACTCCGATTCGGCAAGCACGACCACGATTTATTCGAGCTTATGTCAGATTCGACGATTATTTGTTTCACAAATGAATTTCTGTGCGGAATCGCCGTTTCGCGTGCTAGATCAGTGCATTTGTATGCAGATATGCGAAATTGGCACGGCAACTCCGATTCGGCAAGCACGACCACGATTTATTCGAGCTTATGTCAGATTCGACGATTCTTCGTTTCAGAAGTGTATTTCTGTGCGGAATCGCTGTCTCGTGTGCTATATCAGTGCATTTGCATGCAAGTATGCGAAATTGGAATAGAAACTCCGACCCGGCAAGTACGATCACAATTTATTCGAGCCTATGTCAGATTCGACGATTCTTCGTTTCAGAAGTGTATTTCTGTGCGGAATCGCTGTTTCGCGTGCTAGATCAGTATATTTGTATGCAGATATGCGAAATTGGCACGGAAAGTCCGATTAGGCAAGCACGATCACGATTTATTCGAGCTTATGTCAGATTCGACGATTCTTCGTTTGAGAAGTGTATTTCTGTGCGGAATCGCTGTTTCGCGCGCTAGATCAGTGCATTTGCATGGAAATATGCGAAATTGGCACGGAAACTCCGATTTGGCAACCACGATCATGATTTATTCGAGCTTATGTCAGATTCAACGATTATTCGTTTCACAAATGAATTTCTGTACGGAATCGCTGTTTAGCGTGCTAGATCAGTGCATTTGTATGCAAATAAGCGAAATTGGTACGGAAACTCCGATTCGGCAAGCACGACCACGATTTATTCGAGCTTATGTCAGATTCGACGATTATTTGTTTCACAAATGAATTTCTGTGCGGAATCGCCGTTTCGCGTGCTAGATCAGTGCATTTGTATGCAGATATGCGAAATTGGCACGGCAACTCCGATTTGGCAAGCACGATCACGATTTATTCGAGCTTATGTCAGATTCGACGATTCTTCGTTTCAGAAGTGTATTTCTGTGCGGAATCGCTGTTTCGCGTGCTAGATCAGTGCATTTGCATGCAAGTATGCGAAATTGGAATAGAAACTCCGACCCGGCAAGCACGATCACGATTTATGCGAGCTTATGTCAGATTCGACGATTCTTCGTTTGAGAAGTGTATTTCTGTGCGGAATCGCTGTTTCGCGCGCTAGATCAGTGCATTTGCATGCAAGTATGAGAAATTGGAATAGAAACTCCGACCTGGCAATCACGATCACGATTTATTCGAGCTTATGTCAGATTCGACGATTCTTCGTTTCAGAAGTGCATTTCTGTGCGGAATCGCTGTTTCGCGCGCTAGATCAGTGCATTTGCATGCAAATATGCGAAATTGGCACGAAAACTCCGATTCGGCAAGCACGATCACGATTTATTCGAGCTTATGTCAGATTCGACGATTCTTCGTTTGAGAAGTGTATTTCTGTGCGGAATCGCTCTTTCGCGCGCTAGATCAGTGCATTTGCATGCAAGTATGAGAAATTGGAATAGAAACTCCGACCCGGCAATCACGATCACGATTTATTCGAGCTTATGTCAGATTCGACGATTCTTCGTTTCAGAAGTGTATTTCTGTGCGGAATCGCTGTTTCGCGTGCTATATCAGTGCATTTGCATTCAAGTATGCGAAATTGGCACGGAAACTCCGATTCGGCAAGCACGAACACGATTTATTCGAGCTTATGTCAGATTCGACGATTCTTCGTTTCAGAAGTGTATTTCTGTGCGGAATCGCTGTCTCGCGTGCTATATCAGTGCATTTGCATGCAAGTATGCGAAATTGGAATAGAAACTCCGACCCGGCAAGTAGGATCACAATTTATTCGAGCCTATGTCAGATTCGACGATTCTTCGTTTCAGAAGTGTATTTCTGTGCGGAATCGCTGTTTCGCGCGCTAGATCAGTGCATTTGCATGCAAGTATGAGAAATTGGAATCGAAACTCCGACCCGGCAATCACGATCACGATTTATTCGAGCTTATGTCAGATTCGACGATTCTTCGTTTCAGAAGTGTATTTCTGTGCGGAATCGCTGTTTCGCGTGCTATATCAGTGCATTTGCATGCAAGTAGGCGAAATTGGAATAGAAACTCCGACCCGGCAAGCACGATCACAATTTATTCGAGCCTATGTCAGTTTCGACGATTCTTCGTTTCAGAAGTGTATTTCTGTGCGGAATCGCTGTTTCGCGCGCTAGATCAGTGCATCTGCATGCAAACATGCGAAATTGGCACGAAAACTCCGATTTGGCAACCACGATCATGATTTATTCGAGCTTATGTCAGATTCAACGATTATTCGTTTCACAAATGAATTTCTGTACGGAATCGCTGTTTAGCGTGCTAGATCAGTGCATTTGTATGCAAATAAGCGAAATTGGTACGGAAACTCCGATTCGGCAAGCACGACCACGATTTATTCGAGCTTATGTCAGATTCGACGATTATTTGTTTCACAAATGAATTTCTGTGCGGAATCGCCGTTTCGCGTGCTAGATCAGTGCATTTGTATGCAGATATGCGAAATTGGCACGGCAACTCCGATTCGGCAAGCACGACCACGATTTATTCGAGCTTATGTCAGATTCGACGATTCTTCGTTTCAGAAGTGTATTTCTGTGCGGAATCGCTGTCTCGTGTGCTATATCAGTGCATTTGCATGCAAGTATGCGAAATTGGAATAGAAACTCCGACCCGGCAAGTACGATCACAATTTATTCGAGCCTATGTCAGATTCGACGATTCTTCGTTTCAGAAGTGTATTTCTGTGCGGAATCGCTGTTTCGCGTGCTAGATCAGTATATTTGTATGCAGATATGCGAAATTGGCACGGAAAGTCCGATTAGGCAAGCACGATCACGATTTATTCGAGCTTATGTCAGATTCGACGATTCTTCGTTTGAGAAGTGTATTTCTGTGCGGAATCGCTGTTTCGCGCGCTAGATCAGTGCATTTGCATGCAAGTATGCGAAATTGGAATAGAAAATCCGACCCGGCAAGCACGATCACAATTTATTCGAGGCTATGTCTGTTTCGACATTCTTCGTTTCAGAAGTGTGTTTCTGTGCGGAATCGCTGTTTCGCGCGCTAGATCAGTGCATTTGCATGCAAGTATGAGAAATTAGAATCGAAACTCCGACCCGGCAAGCACGACCACGATTTATTCGAGCTTATGTCAGATTCGACGATTCTTCGTTTCAGAAGTGTATTTCTGTGCGGAATCGCTGTTTCGCGTGCTATATCAGTGCATTTCCATGCAAGTATGCAAAATTGGCACGGAAACTCCGATTCGGCAAGCACGACCACGATTCATTCGAGCTTATGTCAGATTCGATGATTCTTCGTTTCAGAAGTGTATTTCTGTGCGGAATCGCTGTTTCGCGCGCTAGATCAGTGCATTTGCATGCAAGTATGCGAAATTGGAATAGAAAATCCGACCCGGCAAGCACGATCACAATTTATTCGAGCCTATGTCAGATTCGACGATTCATCGTTTCAGAAGTGTATTTCTGTGCGGAATCGCTGTTTCGCGTGCTATATCAGTGCATTTGCATGCAAGTATGAGAATTGGAATAGAAACTCCGACCCGGCAATCACGATCACAATTTATTCGAGCCTATGTCAGATTCGACGATTCTTCGTTTCAGAAGTGTATTTCTGTGCGGAATCGCTGTTTCGCGTGCTATATCAGTGCATTTGCATTCAAGTATGCGAAATTGGCACGGAAACTCCGATTCGGCAAGCACGAACACGATTTATTCGAGCTTATGTCAGATTCGACGATTCTTCGTTTCAGAAGTGTATTTCTGTGCGGAATCGCTGTCTCGCGTGCTATATCAGTGCATTTGCATGCAAGTATGCGAAATTGGAATAGAAACTCCGACCCGGCAAGTAGGATCACAATTTATTCGAGCCTATGTCAGATTCGACGATTCTTCGTTTCAGAAGTGTATTTCTGTGCGGAATCGCTGTTTCGCGCGCTAGATCAGTGCATTTGCATGCAAGTATGAGAAATTGGAATCGAAACTCCGACCCGGCAATCACGATCACGATTTATTCGAGCTTATGTCAGATTCGACGATTCTTCGTTTCAGAAGTGTATTTCTGTGCGGAATCGCTGTTTCGCGTGCTATATCAGTGCATTTGCATGCAAGTAGGCGAAATTGGAATAGAAACTCCGACCCGGCAAGCACGATCACAATTTATTCGAGCCTATGTCAGTTTCGACGATTCTTCGTTTCAGAAGTGTATTTCTGTGCGGAATCGCTGTTTCGCGCGCTAGATCAGTGCATCTGCATGCAAACATGCGAAATTGGCACGAAAACTCCGATTTGGCAACCACGATCATGATTTATTCGAGCTTATGTCAGATTCAACGATTATTCGTTTCACAAATGAATTTCTGTACGGAATCGCTGTTTAGCGTGCTAGATCAGTGCATTTGTATGCAAATAAGCGAAATTGGTACGGAAACTCCGATTCGGCAAGCACGACCACGATTTATTCGAGCTTATGTCAGATTCGACGATTATTTGTTTCACAAATGAATTTCTGTGCGGAATCGCCGTTTCGCGTGCTAGATCAGTGCATTTGTATGCAGATATGCGAAATTGGCACGGCAACTCCGATTCGGCAAGCACGACCACGATTTATTCGAGCTTATGTCAGATTCGACGATTCTTCGTTTCAGAAGTGTATTTCTGTGCGGAATCGCTGTCTCGTGTGCTATATCAGTGCATTTGCATGCAAGTATGCGAAATTGGAATAGAAACTCCGACCCGGCAAGTACGATCACAATTTATTCGAGCCTATGTCAGATTCGACGATTCTTCGTTTCAGAAGTGTATTTCTGTGCGGAATCGCTGTTTCGCGTGCTAGATCAGTATATTTGTATGCAGATATGCGAAATTGGCACGGAAAGTCCGATTAGGCAAGCACGATCACGATTTATTCGAGCTTATGTCAGATTCGACGATTCTTCGTTTGAGAAGTGTATTTCTGTGCGGAATCGCTGTTTCGCGCGCTAGATCAGTGCATTTGCATGCAAGTATGCGAAATTGGAATAGAAAATCCGACCCGGCAAGCACGATCACAATTTATTCGAGGCTATGTCTGTTTCGACATTCTTCGTTTCAGAAGTGTGTTTCTGTGCGGAATCGCTGTTTCGCGCGCTAGATCAGTGCATTTGCATGCAAGTATGAGAAATTGGAATCGAAACTCCGACCCGGCAAGCACGACCACGATTTATTCGAGCTTATGTCAGATTCGACGATTCTTCGTTTCAGAAGTGTATTTCTGTGCGGAATCGCTGTTTCGCGTGCTATATCAGTGCATTTCCATGCAAGTATGCAAAATTGGCACGGAAACTCCGATTCGGCAAGCACGACCACGATTCATTCGAGCTTATGTCAGATTCGATGATTCTTCGTTTCAGAAGTGTATTTCTGTGCGGAATCGCTGTTTCGCGCGCTAGATCAGTGCATTTGCATGCAAGTATGCGAAATTGGAATAGAAAATCCGACCCGGCAAGCACGATCACAATTTATTCGAGCCTATGTCAGATTCGACGATTCATCGTTTCAGAAGTGTATTTCTGTGCGGAATCGCTGTTTCGCGTGCTATATCAGTGCATTTGCATGCAAGTATGCGAAATTGGAATAGAAACTCCGACCCGGCAAGCACGATCACAATTTATTCGAGCCTATGTCAGATTCGACGATTCTTCGTTTCAGAAGTGTATTTCTGTGCGGAATCGCTGTTTCGCGTGCTAGATCAGTGCATTTGTATGCAGATATGCGAAATTGGCACGGAAACTCCGATTCGGCAAGCACGATCACGATTTATTCGAGCTTATGTCAGATTCGACGATTCTTCGTTTCAGAAGTGTATTTCTGTGCGGAATCGCTGTTTCGCGTGCTATATCAGTGCATTTGCATGCAAGTAGGCGAAATTGGAATAGAAACTCCGACCCGGCAAGCACGATCACAATTTATTCGAGCCTATGTCAGTTTCGACGATTCTTCGTTTCAGAAGTGTATTTCTGTGCGGAATCGCTGTTTCGCGCGCTAGATCAGTGCATCTGCATGCAAACATGCGAAATTGGTACGGAAACTCCGATTCGGCAAGCACGACCACGATTTATTCGAGCTTATGTCAGATTCGACGATTATTTGTTTCACAAATGAATTTCTGTGCGGAATCGCCGTTTCGCGTGCTAGATCAGTGCATTTGTATGCAGATATGCGAAATTGGCACGGCAACTCCGATTTGGCAAGCACGATCACGATTTATTCGAGCTTATGTCAGATTCGACGATTCTTCGTTTCAGAAGTGTATTTCTGTGCGGAATCGCTGTTTCGCGTGCTACATCAGTGCATTTGCATTCAAGTATGCGAAATTGGCACGGAAACTCCGATTCGGCAAGCACGACCACGATTTATTCGAGCTTATGTCAGATACGACGATTCTTCGTTTCAGAAGTGTATTTCTGTGCGGAATCGCTGTTTCGCGTGCTAGATCAGTGCATTTGCATGCAAGTATGCGAAATTGGAATAGAAACTCCGACCCGGCAAGCACGATCACGATTTATTCGAGCTTATGTCAGATTCGACGATTCTTCGTTTGAGAAGTGTATTTCTGTGCGGAATCGCTGTTTCGCGCGCTAGATCAGTGCATTTGCATGCAAGTATGCGAAATTGGAATAGAAACTCCGACCCGGCAAGTACGATCACAATTTATTCGAGCCTATGTCAGATTCGACGATTCTTCGTTTCAGAAGTGTATTTCTGTGCGGAATCGCTGTCTCGCGTGCTATATCAGTGCATTTGCATGCAAGTATGCGAAATTGGAATAGAAACTCCGACCCGGCAAGTAGGATCACAATTTATTCGAGCCTATGTCAGATTCGACGATTCTTCGTTTCAGAAGTGTATTTCTGTGCGGAATCGCTGTTTCGCGCGCTAGATCAGTGCATTTGCATGCAAGTATGAGAAATTGGAATCGAAACTCCGACCCGGCAATCACGATCACGATTTATTCGAGCTTATGTCAGATTCGACGATTCTTCGTTTCAGAAGTGTATTTCTGTGCGGAATCGCTGTTTCGCGTGCTATATCAGTGCATTTGCATGCAAGTAGGCGAAATTGGAATAGAAACTCCGACCCGGCAAGCACGATCACAATTTATTCGAGCCTATGTCAGTTTCGACGATTCTTCGTTTCAGAAGTGTATTTCTGTGCGGAATCGCTGTTTCGCGCGCTAGATCAGTGCATCTGCATGCAAACATGCGAAATTGGCACGAAAACTCCGATTTGGCAACCACGATCATGATTTATTCGAGCTTATGTCAGATTCAACGATTATTCGTTTCACAAATGAATTTCTGTACGGAATCGCTGTTTAGCGTGCTAGATCAGTGCATTTGTATGCAAATAAGCGAAATTGGTACGGAAACTCCGATTCGGCAAGCACGACCACGATTTATTCGAGCTTATGTCAGATTCGACGATTATTTGTTTCACAAATGAATTTCTGTGCGGAATCGCCGTTTCGCGTGCTAGATCAGTGCATTTGTATGCAGATATGCGAAATTGGCACGGCAACTCCGATTCGGCAAGCACGACCACGATTTATTCGAGCTTATGTCAGATTCGACGATTCTTCGTTTCAGAAGTGTATTTCTGTGCGGAATCGCTGTCTCGTGTGCTATATCAGTGCATTTGCATGCAAGTATGCGAAATTGGAATAGAAACTCCGACCCGGCAAGTACGATCACAATTTATTCGAGCCTATGTCAGATTCGACGATTCTTCGTTTCAGAAGTGTATTTCTGTGCGGAATCGCTGTTTCGCGTGCTAGATCAGTATATTTGTATGCAGATATGCGAAATTGGCACGGAAAGTCCGATTAGGCAAGCACGATCACGATTTATTCGAGCTTATGTCAGATTCGACGATTCTTCGTTTGAGAAGTGTATTTCTGTGCGGAATCGCTGTTTCGCGCGCTAGATCAGTGCATTTGCATGCAAGTATGCGAAATTGGAATAGAAAATCCGACCCGGCAAGCACGATCACAATTTATTCGAGGCTATGTCTGTTTCGACATTCTTCGTTTCAGAAGTGTGTTTCTGTGCGGAATCGCTGTTTCGCGCGCTAGATCAGTGCATTTGCATGCAAGTATGAGAAATTAGAATCGAAACTCCGACCCGGCAAGCACGACCACGATTTATTCGAGCTTATGTCAGATTCGACGATTCTTCGTTTCAGAAGTGTATTTCTGTGCGGAATCGCTGTTTCGCGTGCTATATCAGTGCATTTCCATGCAAGTATGCAAAATTGGCACGGAAACTCCGATTCGGCAAGCACGACCACGATTCATTCGAGCTTATGTCAGATTCGATGATTCTTCGTTTCAGAAGTGTATTTCTGTGCGGAATCGCTGTTTCGCGCGCTAGATCACTGCATTTGCATGCAAGTATGCGAAATTGGAATAGAAAATCCGACCCGGCAAGCACGATCACAATTTATTCGAGCCTATGTCAGATTCGACGATTCATCGTTTCAGAAGTGTATTTCTGTGCGGAATCGCTGTTTCGCGTGCTATATCAGTGCATTTGCATGCAAGTATGAGAAATTGGAATAGAAACTCCGACCCGGCAATCACGATCACAATTTATTCGAGCCTATGTCAGATTCGACGATTCTTCGTTTCAGAAGTGTATTTCTGTGCGGAATCGCTGTTTCGCGTGCTATATCAGTGCATTTGCATTCAAGTATGCGAAATTGGCACGGAAACTCCGATTCGGCAAGCACGAACACGATTTATTCGAGCTTATGTCAGATTCGACGATTCTTCGTTTCAGAAGTGTATTTCTGTGCGGAATCGCTGTCTCGCGTGCTATATCAGTGCATTTGCATGCAAGTATGCGAAATTGGAATAGAAACTCCGACCCGGCAAGTAGGATCACAATTTATTCGAGCCTATGTCAGATTCGACGATTCTTCGTTTCAGAAGTGTATTTCTGTGCGGAATCGCTGTTTCGCGCGCTAGATCAGTGCATTTGCATGCAAGTATGAGAAATTGGAATCGAAACTCCGACCCGGCAATCACGATCACGATTTATTCGAGCTTATGTCAGATTCGACGATTCTTCGTTTCAGAAGTGTATTTCTGTGCGGAATCGCTGTTTCGCGTGCTATATCAGTGCATTTGCATGCAAGTAGGCGAAATTGGAATAGAAACTCCGACCCGGCAAGCACGATCACAATTTATTCGAGCCTATGTCAGTTTCGACGATTCTTCGTTTCAGAAGTGTATTTCTGTGCGGAATCGCTGTTTCGCGCGCTAGATCAGTGCATCTGCATGCAAACATGCGAAATTGGCACGAAAACTCCGATTTGGCAACCACGATCATGATTTATTCGAGCTTATGTCAGATTCAACGATTATTCGTTTCACAAATGAATTTCTGTACGGAATCGCTGTTTAGCGTGCTAGATCAGTGCATTTGTATGCAAATAAGCGAAATTGGTACGGAAACTCCGATTCGGCAAGCACGACCACGATTTATTCGAGCTTATGTCAGATTCGACGATTATTTGTTTCACAAATGAATTTCTGTGCGGAATCGCCGTTTCGCGTGCTAGATCAGTGCATTTGTATGCAGATATGCGAAATTGGCACGGCAACTCCGATTCGGCAAGCACGACCACGATTTATTCGAGCTTATGTCAGATTCGACGATTCTTCGTTTCAGAAGTGTATTTCTGTGCGGAATCGCTGTCTCGTGTGCTATATCAGTGCATTTGCATGCAAGTATGCGAAATTGGAATAGAAACTCCGACCCGGCAAGTACGATCACAATTTATTCGAGCCTATGTCAGATTCGACGATTCTTCGTTTCAGAAGTGTATTTCTGTGCGGAATCGCTGTTTCGCGTGCTAGATCAGTATATTTGTATGCAGATATGCGAAATTGGCACGGAAAGTCCGATTAGGCAAGCACGATCACGATTTATTCGAGCTTATGTCAGATTCGACGATTCTTCGTTTGAGAAGTGTATTTCTGTGCGGAATCGCTGTTTCGCGCGCTAGATCAGTGCATTTGCATGCAAGTATGCGAAATTGGAATAGAAAATCCGACCCGGCAAGCACGATCACAATTTATTCGAGGCTATGTCTGTTTCGACATTCTTCGTTTCAGAAGTGTGTTTCTGTGCGGAATCGCTGTTTCGCGCGCTAGATCAGTGCATTTGCATGCAAGTATGAGAAATTGGAATCGAAACTCCGACCCGGCAAGCACGACCACGATTTATTCGAGCTTATGTCAGATTCGACGATTCTTCGTTTCAGAAGTGTATTTCTGTGCGGAATCGCTGTTTCGCGTGCTATATCAGTGCATTTCCATGCAAGTATGCAAAATTGGCACGGAAACTCCGATTCGGCAAGCACGACCACGATTCATTCGAGCTTATGTCAGATTCGATGATTCTTCGTTTCAGAAGTGTATTTCTGTGCGGAATCGCTGTTTCGCGCGCTAGATCAGTGCATTTGCATGCAAGTATGCGAAATTGGAATAGAAAATCCGACCCGGCAAGCACGATCACAATTTATTCGAGCCTATGTCAGATTCGACGATTCATCGTTTCAGAAGTGTATTTCTGTGCGGAATCGCTGTTTCGCGTGCTATATCAGTGCATTTGCATGCAAGTATGCGAAATTGGAATAGAAACTCCGACCCGGCAAGCACGATCACAATTTATTCGAGCCTATGTCAGATTCGACGATTCTTCGTTTCAGAAGTGTATTTCTGTGCGGAATCGCTGTTTCGCGTGCTAGATCAGTGCATTTGTATGCAGATATGCGAAATTGGCACGGAAACTCCGATTCGGCAAGCACGATCACGATTTATTCGAGCTTATGTCAGATTCGACGATTCTTCGTTTCAGAAGTGTATTTCTGTGCGGAATCGCTGTTTCGCGTGCTATATCAGTGCATTTGCATGCAAGTAGGCGAAATTGGAATAGAAACTCCGACCCGGCAAGCACGATCACAATTTATTCGAGCCTATGTCAGTTTCGACGATTCTTCGTTTCAGAAGTGTATTTCTGTGCGGAATCGCTGTTTCGCGCGCTAGATCAGTGCATCTGCATGCAAACATGCGAAATTGGTACGGAAACTCCGATTCGGCAAGCACGACCACGATTTATTCGAGCTTATGTCAGATTCGACGATTATTTGTTTCACAAATGAATTTCTGTGCGGAATCGCCGTTTCGCGTGCTAGATCAGTGCATTTGTATGCAGATATGCGAAATTGGCACGGCAACTCCGATTTGGCAAGCACGATCACGATTCATTCGAGCCTATGTCTGTTTCGACATTCTTCGTTTCAGAAGTGTATTTCTGTGCGGAATCGCTGTTTCGCGCGCTAGATCAGTGCATTTGCATGCAAGTATGAGAAATTGGAATCGAAACTCCGATTCGGCAAGCACGACCACGATTTATTCGAGCTTATGTCAGATTCGACGATTCTTCGTTTCAGAAGTGTATTTCTGTGCGGAATCGCTGTTTCGCGCGCTAGATCAGTGCATTTGCATGGAAATATGCGAAATTGGCACGAAAACTCCGATTCGGCAAGCACGATCACGATTTATTCGAGCTTATGTCAGATTCGACGATTCTTCGTTTCAGAAGTGTATTTCTGTGCGGAATCGCTGTTTCGCGCGCTAGATCAGTGCATTTGCATGCAAGTATGAGAAATTGGAAACGAAACTCCGATTCGGCAAGCACGACCACGATTTATTCGAGCTTATGTCAGATTCGACGATTCTTCGTTTGAGAAGTGTATTTCTGTGCGGAATCGCTGTTTCGCGCGCTAGATCAGTGCATTTGCATGGAAATATGCGAAATTGGCACGGAAACTCCGATTTGGCAACCACGATCATGATTTATTCGAGCTTATGTCAGATTCAACGATTATTCGTTTCACAAATGAATTTCTGTACGGAATCGCTGTTTAGCGTGCTAGATCAGTGCATTTGTATGCAAATAAGCGAAATTGGTACGGAAACTCCGATTCGGCAAGCACGACCACGATTTATTCGAGCTTATGTCCGATTCGACGATTATTTGTTTCACAAATGAATTTCTGTGCGGAATCGCCGTTTCGCGTGCTAGATCAGTGCATTTGTATGCAGATATGCGAAATTGGCACGGCAACTCCGATTTGGCAAGCACGATCACGATTTATTCGAGCTTATGTCAGATTCGACGATTCTTCGTTTCAGAAGTGTATTTCTGTGCGGAATCGCTGTTTCGCGTGCTAGATCAGTGCATTTGCATGCAAGTATGCGAAATTGGAATAGAAACTCCGACCCGGCAAGCACGATCACGATTTATTCGAGCTTATGTCAGATTCGACGATTCTTCGTTTGAGAAGTGTATTTCTGTGCGGAATCGCTGTTTCGCGCGCTAGATCAGTGCATTTGCATGGAAATATGCGAAATTGGCACGGAAACTCCGATTTGGCAACAACGATCATGATTTATTCGAGCTTATGTCAGATTCAACGATTATTCGTTTCACAAATGAATTTCTGTACGGAATCGCTGTTTAGCGTGCTAGATCAGTGCATTTGTATGCAAATAAGCGAAATTGGTACGGAAACTCCGATTCGGCAAGCACGACCACGATTTATTCGAGCTTATGTCAGATTCGACGATTATTTGTTTCACAAATGAATTTCTGTGCGGAATCGCCGTTTCGCGTGCTAGATCAGTGCATTTGTATGCAGATATGCGAAATTGGCACGGCAACTCCGATTTGGCAAGCACGATCACGATTTATTCGAGCTTATGTCAGATTCGACGATTCTTCGTTTCAGAAGTGTATTTCTGTGCGGAATCGCTGTTTCGCGTGCTAGATCAGTGCATTTGCATGCAAGTATGCGAAATTGGAATAGAAACTCCGACCCGGCAAGCACGATCACGATTTATTCGAGCTTATGTCAGATTCGACGATTCTTCGTTTGAGAAGTGTATTTCTGTGCGGAATCGCTGTTTCGCGCGCTAGATCAGTGCATTTGCATGCAAGTATGAGAAATTGGAATAGAAACTCCGACCTGGCAATCACGATCACGATTTATTCGAGCTTATGTCAGATTCGACGATTCTTCGTTTCAGAAGTGCATTTCTGTGCGGAATCGCTGTTTCGCGCGCTAGATCAGTGCATTTGCATGCAAATATGCGAAATTGGCACGAAAACTCCGATTCGGCAAGCACGATCACGATTTATTCGAGCTTATGTCAGATTCGACGATTCTTCGTTTGAGAAGTGTATTTCTGTGCGGAATCGCTCTTTCGCGCGCTAGATCAGTGCATTTGCATGCAAGTATGAGAAATTGGAATAGAAACTCCGACCCGGCAATCACGATCACGATTTATTCGAGCTTATGTCAGATTCGACGATTCTTCGTTTCAGAAGTGTATTTCTGTGCGGAATCGCTGTTTCGCGTGCTATATCAGTGCATTTGCATTCAAGTATGCGAAATTGGCACGGAAACTCCGATTCGGCAAGCACGAACACGATTTATTCGAGCTTATGTCAGATTCGACGATTCTTCGTTTCAGAAGTGTATTTCTGTGCGGAATCGCTGTCTCGCGTGCTATATCAGTGCATTTGCATGCAAGTATGCGAAATTGGAATAGAAACTCCGACCCGGCAAGTAGGATCACAATTTATTCGAGCCTATGTCAGATTCGACGATTCTTCGTTTCAGAAGTGTATTTCTGTGCGGAATCGCTGTTTCGCGCGCTAGATCAGTGCATCTGCATGCAAACATGCGAAATTGGCACGAAAACTCCGATTTGGCAACCACGATCATGATTTATTCGAGCTTATGTCAGATTCAACGATTATTCGTTTCACAAATGAATTTCTGTACGGAATCGCTGTTTAGCGTGCTAGATCAGTGCATTTGTATGCAAATAAGCGAAATTGGTACGGAAACTCCGATTCGGCAAGCACGACCACGATTTATTCGAGCTTATGTCAGATTCGACGATTATTTGTTTCACAAATGAATTTCTGTGCGGAATCGCCGTTTCGCGTGCTAGATCAGTGCATTTGTATGCAGATATGCGAAATTGGCACGGCAACTCCGATTTGGCAAGCACGATCACGATTTATTCGAGCTTATGTCAGATTCGACGATTCTTCGTTTCAGAAGTGTATTTCTGTGCGGAATCGCTGTTTCGCGTGCTACATCAGTGCATTTGCATTCAAGTATGCGAAATTGGCACGGAAACTCCGATTCGGCAAGCACGACCACGATTTATTCGAGCTTATGTCAGATACGACGATTCTTCGTTTCAGAAGTGTATTTCTGTGCGGAATCGCTGTTTCGCGTGCTAGATCAGTGCATTTGCATGCAAGTATGCGAAATTGGAATAGAAACTCCGACCCGGCAAGCACGATCACGATTTATTCGAGCTTATGTCAGATTCGACGATTCTTCGTTTGAGAAGTGTATTTCTGTGCGGAATCGCTGTTTCGCGCGCTAGATCAGTGCATTTGCATGCAAGTATGCGAAATTGGAATAGAAACTCCGACCCGGCAAGTACGATCACAATTTATTCGAGCCTATGTCAGATTCGACGATTCTTCGTTTCAGAAGTGTATTTCTGTGCGGAATCGCTGTTTCGCGTGCTAGATCAGTATATTTGTATGCAGATATGCGAAATTGGCACGGAAACTCCGATTCGGCAAGCACGACCACGATTCATTCGAGCCTATGTCTGTTTCGACATTCTTCGTTTCAGAAGTGTATTTCTGTGCGGAATCGCTGTTTCGCGCGCTAGATCAGTGCATTTGCATGCAAGTATGAGAAATTGGAATCGAAACTCCGATTCGGCAAGCACGACCACGATTTATTCGAGCTTATGTCAGATTCGACGATTCTTCGTTTCAGAAGTGTATTTCTGTGCGGAATCGCTGTTTCGCGCGCTAGATCAGTGCATTTGCATGGAAATATGCGAAATTGGCACGAAAACTCCGATTCGGCAAGCACGATCACGATTTATTCGAGCTTATGTCAGATTCGACGATTCTTCGTTTCAGAAGTGTATTTCTGTGCGGAATCGCTGTTTCGCGCGCTAGATCAGTGCATTTGCATGCAAGTATGAGAAATTGGAAACGAAACTCCGATTCGGCAAGCACGACCACGATTTATTCGAGCTTATGTCAGATTCGACGATTCTTCGTTTGAGAAGTGTATTTCTGTGCGGAATCGCTGTTTCGCGCGCTAGATCAGTGCATTTGCATGGAAATATGCGAAATTGGCACGGAAACTCCGATTTGGCAACCACGATCATGATTTATTCGAGCTTATGTCAGATTCAACGATTATTCGTTTCACAAATGAATTTCTGTACGGAATCGCTGTTTAGCGTGCTAGATCAGTGCATTTGTATGCAAATAAGCGAAATTGGTACGGAAACTCCGATTCGGCAAGCACGACCACGATTTATTCGAGCTTATGTCAGATTCGACGATTATTTGTTTCACAAATGAATTTCTGTGCGGAATCGCCGTTTCGCGTGCTAGATCAGTGCATTTGTATGCAGATATGCGAAATTGGCACGGCAACTCCGATTTGGCAAGCACGATCACGATTTATTCGAGCTTATGTCAGATTCGACGATTCTTCGTTTCAGAAGTGTATTTCTGTGCGGAATCGCTGTTTCGCGTGCTAGATCAGTGCATTTGCATGCAAGTATGCGAAATTGGAATAGAAACTCCGACCCGGCAAGCACGATCACGATTTATTCGAGCTTATGTCAGATTCGACGATTCTTCGTTTGAGAAGTGTATTTCTGTGCGGAATCGCTGTTTCGCGCGCTAGATCAGTGCATTTGCATGCAAGTATGAGAAATTGGAATAGAAACTCCGACCTGGCAATCACGATCACGATTTATTCGAGCTTATGTCAGATTCGACGATTCTTCGTTTCAGAAGTGCATTTCTGTGCGGAATCGCTGTTTCGCGCGCTAGATCAGTGCATTTGCATGCAAATATGCGAAATTGGCACGAAAACTCCGATTCGGCAAGCACGATCACGATTTATTCGAGCTTATGTCAGATTCGACGATTCTTCGTTTGAGAAGTGTATTTCTGTGCGGAATCGCTCTTTCGCGCGCTAGATCAGTGCATTTGCATGCAAGTATGAGAAATTGGAATAGAAACTCCGACCCGGCAATCACGATCACGATTTATTCGAGCTTATGTCAGATTCGACGATTCTTCGTTTCAGAAGTGTATTTCTGTGCGGAATCGCTGTTTCGCGTGCTATATCAGTGCATTTGCATTCAAGTATGCGAAATTGGCACGGAAACTCCGATTCGGCAAGCACGAACACGATTTATTCGAGCTTATGTCAGATTCGACGATTCTTCGTTTCAGAAGTGTATTTCTGTGCGGAATCGCTGTCTCGCGTGCTATATCAGTGCATTTGCATGCAAGTATGCGAAATTGGAATAGAAACTCCGACCCGGCAAGTAGGATCACAATTTATTCGAGCCTATGTCAGATTCGACGATTCTTCGTTTCAGAAGTGTATTTCTGTGCGGAATCGCTGTTTCGCGCGCTAGATCAGTGCATTTGCATGCAAGTATGAGAAATTGGAATCGAAACTCCGACCCGGCAATCACGATCACGATTTATTCGAGCTTATGTCAGATTCGACGATTCTTCGTTTCAGAAGTGTATTTCTGTGCGGAATCGCTGTTTAGCGTGCTAGATCAGTGCATTTGTATGCAAATATGCGAAATTGGAACGAAAACTCCGATTCGGCAAGCACGATCACGATTTATTCGAGCTTATGTCAGATTCGACGATTCTTCGTTTGAGAAGCGTATTTCTGTGAGGAATCGCTGTTTCGCGCGCTAGGTCAGTGCATTTGCATGCAAGTATGAGAAATTGGAATAGAAACTCCGACCCGGCAATCACGATCACGATTTATTCGAGCTTATGTCAGATTCGACGATTCTTCGTTTCAGAAGTGTATTTCTGTGCGGAATCGCTGTTTCGCGAGCTATATCAGTGCATTTGCATGCGAGTATGCGAAATTGGCACGGAAACTCCGATTCGGCAAGCACGACCACGATTTATTCGAGCTTATGTCAGATTCGACGATCCTTCGTTTCAGAAGTGTATTTCTGTGCGGAATCGCTGTCTCGCGTGCTATATCAGTGCATTTGCATGCAAGTATGCGAAATTGGAATAGAAACTCCGACCCGGCAAGTACGATCACAATTTATTCGAGCCTATGTCAGATTCGACGATTCTTCGTTTCAGAAGTGTATTTCTGTGCGGAATCGCTGTTTCGCGTGCTATATCAGTGCATTTGCATGCAAGTATGCGAAATTGGTACGGAAACTCCGATTCGGCAAGCACGACCACGATTTATTCGAGCTTATGTCAGATTCGACGATTCTTCGTTTCAGAAGTGTATTTCTGTGCGGAATCGCTGTCTCGCGTGCTATATCAGTGCATTTGCATGCAAGTATGCGAAATTGGAATTGAAACTCCGACCCGGCAAGTACGATCACAATTTATTCGAGCCTATGTCAGATTCGACGATTCTTCGTTTCAGAAGTGTATTTCTTTGCGGAATCGCTGTTTCGCGTGCTAGATCAGTATATTTGTATGCAGATATGCGAAATTGGCACGGAAAGTCCGATTTGGCAAGCACGATCACGATTTATTCGAGCTTATGTCAGATTCGACGATTCTTCGTTTGAGAAGTGTATTTCTGTGCGGAATCGCTGTTTCGCGCGCTAGATCAGTGCATTTGCATGCAAGTATGAAAAATTGGAATAGAAACTCCGACCCGGCAATCACGATCACGATTTATTCGAGCTTATGTCAGATTCGACGATTCTTCGTTTCAGAAGTGTATTTCTGTGCGGAATCGCTGTTTCGCGAGCTATATCAGTGCATTTGCATGCGAGTATGCGAAATTGGCACGGAAACTTCGATTCGGCAAGCACGACCACGATTTATTCGAGCTTATGTCAGATACGACGATTCTTCGTTTCAGAAGTGTATTTCTGTGCGGAATCGCTGTCTCGCGTGCTATATCAGTGCATTTGCATGCAAGTATGCGAAATTGGAATAGAAACTCCGACCCGGCAAGTACGATCACAATTTATTCGAGCTTATGTCAGATTCGACGATTCTTCGTTTCAGAAGTGTATTTCTGTGCGGAATCGCTGTCTCGCGTGCTATATCAGTGCATTTGCATGCAAGTATGCGAAATTGGAATAGAAACTCCGACCCGGCAAGTACGATCACAATTTATTCGAGCCTATGTCAGATTCGGCGATTCTTCGTTTCAGAAGTGTATTTCTGTGCGGAATCGCTGTCTCGCGTGCTATATCAGTGCATTTGCATGCAAGTATGCGAAATTGGAATAGAAACTCCGACCCGGCAAGTACGATCACAATTTATTCGAGCCTATGTCAGATTCGACGATTCTTCGTTTCAGAAGTGTATTTCTGTGCGGAATCGCTGTTTCGCGTGCTATATCAGTGCATTTGCATGCAAGTATGCGAAATTGGAATAGAAAATCCGACCCGGCAAGCACGATCACGATTTATTCGAGCCTATGTCTGTTTCGAGATTCTTCGTTTCAGAAGTGTATTTCTGTGCGGAATCGCCGTTTCGCGCGCTGGATCAGTGCGTTTGCATGCAAGTATGAGAAATTGGAATCGAAACTCCGACCCGGCAATCACGATCACGATTTATTCGAGCTTATGTCAGATTCGACGATTCTTCGTTTCAGAAGTGTATTTCTGTGCGGAATCGCTGTTTCGCGCGCTAGATCAGTGCATTTGCATGCAAGTATGCGAAATTGGAATAGAAAATCCGACCCGGCAAGCACGATCACAATTTATTCGAGCCTATGTCAGATTCGACGATTCTTCGTTTCAGAAGTGTATTTCTGTGCGGAATCGCTGTTTCGCGTGCTATATCAGTGCATTTGCATGCAAGTATGCGAAATTGGCACGGAAACTCCGATTCGGCAAGCACGACCACGATTCATTCGAGCTTATGTCAGATTCGACGATTCTTCGTTTCAGAAGTGTATTTCTGTGCGGAATCGCTGTTTCGCGTGCTATATCAGTGCATTTGCATGCAAGTATGCGAAATTGGCACGGAAAGTCCGATTTGGCAAGCACGATCACGATTTATTCGAGCCTATGTCTGTTTCGACATTCTTCGTTTCAGAAGTGTATTTCTGTGCGGAATCGCTGTTTCACGCGCTAGATCAGTGCATTTGCATGCAAGTATGAGAAATTGGAATCGAAACTCCGACCCGGCAATCACGATCACGATTTATTCGAGCTTATGTCAGATTCGACGATTCTTCGTTTCAGCAGTGTATTTCTGTGCGGAATCGCTGTTTCGCGTGCTAGATCAGTATATTTGCATGCAAGTATGCGAAATTGGAATAGAAACTCCGACCCGGCAAGCACGATCACAATTTATTCGAGCCTATGTCAGATTCGACGTTTCTTCGTTTCAGAAGTGTATTTCTGTGCGGAATCGCTGTTTCGCGTGCTAGATCAGTATATTTGTATGCAAATATGCGAAATTGGCACGAAAACTCCGATTCGGCAAGCACGATCACGATTTATTCGAGCTTATGTCAGATTCGACGATTCTTCGTTTCAGAAGTGTATTTCTGTGTGGAATCGCTGTTTCGCGCGCTAGATCAGTGCATTTGCATGCAAATACGCGAAATTGGCACGAAAACTCCGATTCGGCAAGCACGATCACGATTTATTCGAGCTTATGTCACATTCGACGATTCTTCGTTTGAGAAGTGTATTTCTGTGCGGAATCGCTGTTTCGCGCGCTAGATCAGTGCATTTGCATGCAAGTATGAGTAATTGGAATCGAAACTCCGACCCGGCAATCACGACCACGATTTATTCGAGCTTATGTCAGATTCGACGATTCTTCGTTTCAGAAGTGTATTTCTGTGCGGAATCGCTGTCTCGCGTGCTATATCAGTGCATTTGCATGCAAGTATGACAAATTGGAATAGAAACTCCGACCCGGCAAGTACGATCACTATTTATTCGAGCCTATGTCAGATTCGACGATTCTTCGTTTCAGAAGTGTATTTCTGTGCGGAATCGCTGTTTCGCGTGCTAGATCAGTATATTTGTATGCAGATATGCGAAATTGGCACGGAAAGTCCGATTTGGCAAGCAAGATCACGATTTATTCGAGCTTATGTCAGATTCGACGATTCTTCGTTTCAGAAGTGTATTTCTGTGTGGAATCGCTGTTTCGCGCGCTAGATCAGTGCATTTGCATGCAAATATGCGAAATTGGCACGAAAACTCCGATTCGGCAAGCACGATCACGATTTATTCGAGCTTATGTCAGATTCGACGATTCTTCGTTTGAGAAGTGTATTTCTGTGCGAATCGCTGTTTCGCGCGCTAGATCAGTGCATTTGCATGCAAGTATGAGTAATTGGAATCGAAACTCCGACCCGGCAATCACGATCACGATTTATTCGAGCTTATGTCAGATTCGACGATTCTTCGTTTCAGAAGTGTATTTCTGTGCGGAATCGCTGTTTCGCGTGCTATATCAGTGCATTTGCATGCAAGTATGCGAAATTGGCACGGAAACTCCGATTCGGCAAGCACGACCACGATTCATTCGAGCTTATGTCAGATTCGACGATTCTTCGTTTCAGAAGTGTATTTCTGTGCGGAATCGCTGTTTCGCGTGCTATATCAGTGCATTTGCATGCAAGTATGCGAAATTGGAATAGAAACTCCGACCCGGCAAGCACGATCACAATTTATTCGAGCTTATGTCAGACTCGACGATTCTTCGTTTAAGAAGTGTATTTCTGTGCGGAATCGCTGTTTCGCGCGCTAGATCAGTGCATTTGCATGCAAATATGCGAAATTGGCACGAAAACTCCGATTCGGCAAGCACGATCACGATTTATTCGAGCTTATGTCAGATTCGACGATTCTTCGTTTCAGAAGTGTATTTCTGTGCGGAATCGCCGTTTAGCGTGCTAGGTCAGTGCATTTGTATGCAAATATGCGAAATTGGAACGAAAACTCCGATTCGGCAAGCACGATCATGATTTATTCGAGCTTATGTCAGATTCGACGATTCTTCGTTTCAGAAGTGTATTTCTGTGCGGAATCGCTGTTTCGCGTGCTATATCAGTGCATTTGCATGCAAGTATGCGAAATTGGCACGGAAACTCCGATTCGGAAAGCACGACCACGATTTATTCGAGCTTATGTCAGATTCGACGATTCTTCGTTTCAGAAGTGTATTTCTGTGCGGAATCGCTGTCTCGCGTGCTATATCAGTGCATTTGCATGCAAGTATGCGAAATTGGAATAGAAACTCCGACCCGGCAAGTAGGATCACAATTTATTCGAGCCTATGTCAGATTCGACGATTTTTCGTTTCAGAAGTGTATTTCTGTGCGGAATCGCTGTTTCGCGTGCTAGATCAGTATATTTGTATGCAGATATGCGAAATTGGCACGGCAACTCCGATTTGGCAAGCACGATCACGATTTATTCGAGCTTATGTCAGATTCGACGATTCTTCGTTTCAGAAGTGTATTTCTGTGCGGAATCGCTGTTTAGCGTGCTAGATCAGTGCATTTGTATGCAAATATGCGAAATTGGCACGAAAACTCCGATTCGGCAAGCACGATCACGATTTATTCGAGCTTATGTCAGATTCGACGATTCTTCGTTTCAGAAGTGTATTTCTGTGTGGAATCGCTGTTTCGCTCGCTAGATCAGTGCATTTGCATGCAAATACGGGAAATTGGCACGAAAACTCCGATTCGGCAAGCACGATCACGATTTATTCGAGCTTATGTCACATTCGACGATTCTTCGTTTGAGAAGTGTATTTCTGTGCGGAATCGCTGTTTCGCGCGCTAGATCAGTGCATTTGCATGCAAGTATGAGTAATTGGAATCGAAACTCCGACCCGGCAATCACGACCACGATTTATTCGAGCTTATGTCAGATTCGACGATTCTTCGTTTCAGAAGTGTATTTCTGTGCGGAATCGCTGTTTCGCGCGCTAGATCAGTGCATTTGCATGCAAGTATGAGTAATTGGAATCGAAACTCCGACCCGGCAATCACGATCACGATTTATTCGAGCTTATGTCAGATTCGACGATTCTTCGTTTCAGAAGTGTATTTCTGTGCGGAATCGCTGTTTCGCGTGCTATATCAGTGCATTTGCATGCAAGTATGCGAAATTGGCACGGAAACTCCGATTCGGCAAGCACGACCACGATTCATTCGAGCTTATGTCTGTTTCGACATTCTTCGTTTCAGAAGTGTATTTCTGTGCGGAATCGCTGTTTCGCGCGCTAGATCAGTGCGTTTGCATGCAAGTATGCGAAATTGGAATCGAAACTCCGACCCGGCAAGCACGACCACGATTCATTCGAGCTTATGTCAGATTCGACGATTCTTCGTTTGAGAAGTGTATTTCTGTGCGGAATCGCTGTTTCGCGTGCTATATCAGTGCATTTGCATGCAAGTATGCGAAATTGGATTAGAAAATCCGACCCGGCAAGCACGATCACCATTTATTCGAGCCTATGTCTGTTTCGACATTCTTCGTTTCAGAAGTGTATTTCTGTGCGGAATCGCCGTTTCGCGCGCTGGATCAGTGCGTTTGCATGCAAGTATGAGAAATTGGAATCGAAACTCCGACCCGGCAATCACGATCACGATTTATTCGAGCTTATGTCAGATTCGACGATTCTTCGTTTCAGAAGTGTATTTCTGTGCGGAATCGCTGTTTCGCGTGCTATATCAGTGCATTTGCATGCAAGTATGCGAAATTGGAATAGAAAATCCGACCCGGCAAGCACGATCACCATTTATTCGAGCCTATGTCTGTTTCGACATTCTTCGTTTCAGAAGTGTATTTCTGTGCGGAATCGCCGTTTCGCGCGCTGGATCAGTGCGTTTGCATGCAAGTATGAGAAATTGGAATCGAAACTCCGACCCGGCAATCACGACCACGATTTATTCGAGCTTATGTCAGATTCGACGATTCTTCGTTTCAGAAGTGTATTTCTGTGCGGAATCGCTGTTTCGCGTGCTATATCAGTGCATTTCCATGCAAGTATGCAAAATTGGCACGGAAACTCCGATTCGGCAAGCACGATCACGATTTATTCGAGCTTATGTCAGATTCGACGATTCTTCGTTTCAGAAGTGTATTTCTGTGTGGAATCGCTGTTTCGCGCGCTAGATCAGTGCATTTGCATGCAAATACGCGAAATTGGCACGAAAACTCCGATTCGGCAAGCACGATCACGATTTATTCGAGCTTATGTCACATTCGACGATTCTTCGTTTGAGAAGTGTATTTCTGTGCGGAATCGCTGTCTCGCGTGCTATATCAGTGCATTTGCATGCAAGTATGACAAATTGGAATAGAAACTCCGACCCGGCAAGTACGATCACTATTTATTCGAGCCTATGTCAGATTCGACGATTCTTCGTTTCAGAAGTGGATTTCTGTGCGGAATCGCTGTTTCGCGTGCTAGATCAGTATATTTGTATGCACATATGCGAAATTGGCACGGAAAGTCCGATTTGGCAAGCACGATCACGATTTATTCGAGCTTATGTCAGATTCGACGATTCTTCGTTTCAGAAGTGTATTTCTGTGTGGAATCGCTGTTTCGCGCGCTAGATCAGTGCATTTGCATGCAAATATGCGAAATTGGCACGAAAACGCCGATTCGGCAAGCACGATCACGATTTATTCGAGCTTATGTCAGATTCGACGATTCTTCGTTTGAGAAGTGTATTTCTGTGCGGAATCGCTGTTTCGCGCGCTAGATCAGTGCATTTGCATGCAAGTATGAGTAATTGGAATCGAAACTCCGACCCGGCAATCACGATCACGATTTATTCGAGCTTATGTCAGATTCGACGATTCTTCGTTTCAGAAGTGTATTTCTGTGCGGAATCGCTGTTTCGCGTGCTATATCAGTGCATTTGCATGCAAGTATGCGAAATTGGCACGGAAACTCCGATTCGGCAAGCACGACCACGATTCATTCGAGCTTATGTCTGTTTCGACATTCTTCGTTTCAGAAGTGTATTTCTGTGCGGAATCGCTGTTTCGCGCGCTAGATCAGTGCGTTTGCATGCAAGTATGCGAAATTGGAATCGAAACTCAGACCCGGCAATCACGATCACGATTTATTCGAGCTTATGTCAGATTCGACGATTCTTCGTTTCAGAAGTGTATTTCTGTGCGGAATCGCTGTTTCGCGTGCTATATCAGTGCATTTGCATGCAAGTATGCGAAATTGGAATAGAAACTCCGACCCGGCAAGCACGATCACAATTTATTCGAGCTTATGTCAGACTCGACGATTCTTCGTTTGAGAAGTGTATTTCTGTGCGGAATCGCTGTTTCGCGCGCTAGATCAGTGCATTTGCATGCAAATATGCGAAATTGGCACGAAAACTCCGATTCGGCAAGCACGATCACGATTTATTCGAGCTTATGTCAGATTCGACGATTCTTCGTTTCAGAAGTGTATTTCTGTGCGGAATCGCCGTTTAGCGTGCTAGATCAGTGCATTTGTATGCAAATATGCGAAATTGGAACGAAAACTCCGATTCGGCAAGCACGATCACGATTTATTCGAGCTTATGTCAGATTCGACGATTCTTCGTTTCAGAAGTGTATTTCTGTGCGGAATCGCTGTTTCGCGTGCTATATCAGTGCATTTGCATGCAAGTATGCGAAATTGGCACGGAAACTCCGATTCGGAAAGCACGACCACGATTTATTCGAGCTTATGTCAGATTCGACGATTCTTCCTTTCAGAAGTGTATTTCTGTGCGGAATCGCTGTCTCGCGTGCTATATCAGTGCATTTGCATGCAAGTATGCGAAATTGGAATAGAAACTCTGACCCGGCAAGTAGGATCACAATTTATTCGAGCCTATGTCAGATTCGACGATTCTTCGTTTCAGAAGTGTATTTCTGTGCGGAATCGCTGTTTCGCGCGCTAGATCAGTGCATTTGCATGCAAATATGCGAAATTGGCACGAAAACTCCGATTCGGCAAGCACGATCACGATTTATTCGAGCTTATGTCAGATTCGACGATTCTTCGTTTCAGAAGTGTATTTCTGTGCGGAATCGCCGTTTAGCGTGCTAGATCAGTGCATTTGTATGCAAATATGCGAAATTGGAACGAAAACTCCGATTCGGCAAGCACGATCACGATTTATTCGAGCTTATGTCAGATTCGACGATTCTTCGTTTCAGAAGTGTATTTCTGTGCGGAATCGCTGTTTCGCGTGCTATATCAGTGCATTTGCATGCAAGTATGCGAAATTGGCACGGAAACTCCGATTCGGAAAGCACGACCACGATTTATTCGAGCTTATGTCAGATTCGACGATTCTTCGTTTCAGAAGTGTATTTCTGTGCGGAATCGCTGTCTCGCGTGCTATATCAGTGCATTTGCATGCAAGTATGCGAAATTGGAATAGAAACTCTGACCCGGCAAGTAGGATCACAATTTATTCGAGCCTATGTCAGATTCGACGATTCTTCGTTTCAGAAGTGTATTTCTGTGCGGAATCGCTGTTTAGCGTGCTAGATCAGTGCATTTGTATGCAAATATGCGAAATTGGCACGAAAACTCCGATTCGGCAAGCACGATCACGATTTATTCGAGCTTATGTCAGATTCGACGATTCTTCGTTTCAGAAGTGTATTTCTGTGCGGAATCGCTGTCTCGCGTGCTATATCAGTGCATTTGCATGCAAGTATGCGAAATTGGAATAGAAACTCCGACCCGGCAAGTACGATCACAATTTATTCGAGCCTATGTCAGATTCGACGATTCTTCGTTTCAGAAGTGTATTTCTGTGCGGAATCGCTGTTTCGCGTGCTATATCAGTGCATTTGCATGCAAGTATGCGAAATTGGAATAGAAAATCCGACCCGGCAAGCACGATCACGATTTATTCGAGCCTATGTCTGTTTCGACATTCTTCGTTTCAGAAGTGTATTTCTGTGCGGAATCGCCGTTTCGCGCGCTGGATCAGTGCGTTTGCATGCAAGTATGAGAAATTGGAATCGAAACTCCGACCCGGCAATCACGATCACGATTTATTCGAGCTTATGTCAGATTCGACGATTCTTCGTTTCAGAAGTGTATTTCTGTGCGGAATCGCTGTTTCGCGCGCTAGATCAGTGCATTTGCATGCAAGTATGCGAAATTGGAATAGAAAATCCGACCCGGCAAGCACGATCACAATTTATTCGAGCCTATGTCAGATTCGACGATTCTTCGTTTCAGAAGTGTATTTCTGTGCGGAATCGCTGTTTCGCGGGCTATATCAGTGCATTTGCATGCAAGTATGCGAAATTGGCACGGAAACTCCGATTCGGCAAGCACGACCACGATTCATTCGAGCTTATGTCAGATTCGACGATTCTTCGTTTCAGAAGTGTATTTCTGTGCGGAATCGCTGTTTCGCGTGCTATATCAGTGCATTTGCATGCAAGTATGCGAAATTGGCACGGAAAGTCCGATTTGGCAAGCACGATCACGATTTATTCGAGTCTATGTCTGTTTCGACATTCTTCGTTTCAGAAGTGTATTTCTGTGCGGAATCGCTGTTTCACGCGCTAGATCAGTGCATTTGCATGCAAGTATGAGAAATTGGAATCAAAACTCCGACCCGGCAATCACGATCACGATTTATTCGAGCTTATGTCAGATTCGACGATTCTTCGTTTCAGCAGTGTATTTCTGTGCGGAATCGCTGTTTCGCGTGCTATATCAGTGCATTTCCATGCAAGTATGCAAAATTGGCACGGAAACTCCGATTCGGCAAGCACGACCACGATTCATTCGAGCTTATGTCAGATTCGACGATTCTTCGTTTCAGAAGTGTATTTCTGTGCGGAATCGCTGTTTCGCGCGCTAGATCAGTGCATTTGCATGCAAGTATGCGAAATTGGAATAGAAACTCCGACCCGGCAAGCACGATCACAATTTATTCGAGCCTATGTCAGATTCGACGTTTCTTCGTTTCAGAAGTGTATTTCTGTGCGGAATCGCTGTTTCGCGTGCTAGATCAGTATATTTGTATGCAGATGTGCGAAATTGGCACGGCAACTCCGATTTGGCAAGCACGATCACGATTTATTCGAGCTTATGTCAGATTCGACGATTCTTCGTTTCAGAAGTGGATTTCTGTGCGGAATCGCTGTTTAGCGTGCTAGATCAGTGCATTTGTATGCAAATATGCGAAATTGGCACGAAAACTCCGATTCGGCAAGCACGATCACGATTTATTCGAGCTTATGTCAGATTCGACGATTCTTCGTTTCAGAAGTGTATTTCTGTGTGGAATCGCTGTTTCGCGCGCTAGATCAGTGCATTTGCATGCAAATACGCGAAATTGGCACGAAAACTCCGATTCGGCAAGCACGATCACGATTTATTCGAGCTTATGTCACATTCGACGATTCTTCGTTTGAGAAGTGTATTTCTGTGCGGAATCGCTGTTTCGCGCGCTAGATCAGTGCATTTGCATGCAAGTATGAGTAATTGGAATCGAAACTCCGACCCGGCAATCACGACCACGATTTATTCGAGCTTATGTCAGATTCGACGATTCTTCGTTTCAGAAGTGTATTTCTGTGCGGAATCGCTGTCTCGCGTGCTATATCAGTGCATTTGCATGCAAGTATGACAAATTGGAATAGAAACTCCGACCCGGCAAGTACGATCACTATTTATTCGAGCCTATGTCAGATTCGACGATTCTTCGTTTCAGAAGTGTATTTCTGTGCGGAATCGCTGTTTCGCGTGCTAGATCAGTATATTTGTATGCAGATATGCGAAATTGGCACGGAAAGTCCGATTTGGCAAGCACGATCACGATTTATTCGAGCTTATGTCAGATTCGACGATTCTTCGTTTCAGAAGTGTATTTCTGTGTGGAATCGCTGTTTCGCGCGCTAGATCAGTGCATTTGCATGCAAATATGCGAAATTGGCACGAAAACTCCGATTCGGCAAGCACGATCACGATTTATTCGAGCTTATGTCAGATTCGACGATTCTTCGTTCGAGAAGTGTATTTCTGTGCGAATCGCTGTTTCGCGCGCTAGATCAGTGCATTTGCATGCAAGTATGAGTAATTGGAATCGAAACTCCGACCCGGCAATCACGATCACGATTTATTCGAGCTTATGTCAGATTCGACGATTCTTCGTTTCAGAAGTTTATTTCTGTGCGGAATCGCTGTTTCGCGTGCTATATCAGTGCATTTGCATGCAAGTATGCGAAATTGGCACGGAAACTCCGATTCGGCAAGCACGACCACGATTCATTCGAGCTTATGTCAGATTCGACGATTCTTCGTTTCAGAAGTGTATTTCTGTGCGGAATCGCTGTTTCGCGTGCTATATCAGTGCATTTGCATGCAAGTATGCGAAATTGGAATAGAAACTCCGACCCGGCAAGCACGATCACAATTTATTCGAGCTTATGTCAGACTCGACGATTCTTCGTTTAAGAAGTGTATTTCTGTGCGGAATCGCTGTTTCGCGCGCTAGATCAGTGCATTTGCATGCAAATATGCGAAATTGGCACGAAAACTCCGATTCGGCAAGCACGATCACGATTTATTCGAGCTTATGTCAGATTCGACGATTCTTCGTTTCAGAAGTGTATTTCTGTGCGGAATCGCCGTTTAGCGTGCTAGATCAGTGCATTTGTATGCAAATATGCGAAATTGGAACGAAAACTCCGATTCGGCAAGCACGATCATGATTTATTCGAGCTTATGTCAGATTCGACGATTCTTCGTTTCAGAAGTGTATTTCTGTGCGGAATCGCTGTTTCGCGTGCTATATCAGTGCATTTGCATGCAAGTATGCGAAATTGGCACGGAAACTCCGATTCGGAAAGCACGACCACGATTTATTCGAGCTTATGTCAGATTCGACGATTCTTCGTTTCAGAAGTGTATTTCTGAGCGGAATCGCTGTCTCGCGTGCTATATCAGTGCATTTGCATGCAAGTATGCGAAATTGGAATAGAAACTCCGACCCGGCAAGTAGGATCACAATTTATTCGAGCCTATGTCAGATTCGACGATTTTTCGTTTCAGAAGTGTATTTCTGTGCGGAATCGCTGTTTCGCGTGCTAGATCAGTATATTTGTATGCAGATATGCGAAATTGGCACGGCAACTCCGATTTGGCAAGCACGATCACGATTTATTCGAGCTTATGTCAGATTCGACGATTCTTCGTTTCAGAAGTGTATTTCTGTGCGGAATCGCTGTTTAGCGTGCTAGATCAGTGCATTTGTATGCAAATATGCGAAATTGGCACGAAAACTCCGATTCGGCAAGCACGATCACGATTTATTCGAGCTTATGTCAGATTCGACGATTCTTCGTTTCAGAAGTGTATTTCTGTGTGGAATCGCTGTTTCGCTCGCTAGATCAGTGCATTTGCATGCAAATACGCGAAATTGGCACGAAAACTCCGATTCGGCAAGCACGATCACGATTTATTCGAGCTTATGTCACATTCGACGATTCTTCGTTTGAGAAGTGTATTTCTGTGCGGAATCGCTGTTTCGCGCGCTAGATCAGTGCATTTGCATGCAAGTATGAGTAATTGGAATCGAAACTCCGACCCGGCAATCACGACCACGATTTATTCGAGCTTATGTCAGATTCGACGATTCTTCGTTTCAGAAGTGTATTTCTGTGCGGAATCGCTGTCTCGCGTGCTATATCAGTGCATTTGCATGCAAGTATGACAAATTGGAATAGAAACTCCGACCCGGCAAGTACGATCACTATTTATTCGAGCCTATGTCAGATTCGACGATTCTTCGTTTCAGAAGTGTATTTCTGTGCGGAATCGCTGTTTCGCGTGCTAGATCAGTATATTTGTATGCAGATATGCGAAATTGGCACGGAAAGTCCGATTTGGCAAGCACGATCACGATTTATTCGAGCTTATGTCAGATTCGACGATTCTTCGTTTCAGAAGTGTATTTCTGTGTGGAATCGCTGTTTCGCGCGCTAGATCAGTGCATTTGCATGCAAATATGCGAAATTGGCACGAAAACTCCGATTCGGCAAGCACGATCACGATTTATTCGAGCTTATGTCAGATTCGACGATTCTTCGTTCGAGAAGTGTATTTCTGTGCGAATCGCTGTTTCGCGCGCTAGATCAGTGCATTTGCATGCAAGTATGAGTAATTGGAATCGAAACTCCGACCCGGCAATCACGATCACGATTTATTCGAGCTTATGTCAGATTCGACGATTCTTCGTTTCAGAAGTTTATTTCTGTGCGGAATCGCTGTTTCGCGTGCTATATCAGTGCATTTGCATGCAAGTATGCGAAATTGGCACGGAAACTCCGATTCGGCAAGCACGACCACGATTCATTCGAGCTTATGTCAGATTCGACGATTCTTCGTTTCAGAAGTGTATTTCTGTGCGGAATCGCTGTTTCGCGTGCTATATCAGTGCATTTGCATGCAAGTATGCGAAATTGGAATAGAAACTCCGACCCGGCAAGCACGATCACAATTTATTCGAGCTTATGTCAGACTCGACGATTCTTCGTTTAAGAAGTGTATTTCTGTGCGGAATCGCTGTTTCGCGCGCTAGATCAGTGCATTTGCATGCAAATATGCGAAATTGGCACGAAAACTCCGATTCGGCAAGCACGATCACGATTTATTCGAGCTTATGTCAGATTCGACGATTCTTCGTTTCAGAAGTGTATTTCTGTGCGGAATCGCCGTTTAGCGTGCTAGATCAGTGCATTTGTATGCAAATATGCGAAATTGGAACGAAAACTCCGATTCGGCAAGCACGATCATGATTTATTCGAGCTTATGTCAGATTCGACGATTCTTCGTTTCAGAAGTGTATTTCTGTGCGGAATCGCTGTTTCGCGTGCTATATCAGTGCATTTGCATGCAAGTATGCGAAATTGGCACGGAAACTCCGATTCGGAAAGCACGACCACGATTTATTCGAGCTTATGTCAGATTCGACGATTCTTCGTTTCAGAAGTGTATTTCTGAGCGGAATCGCTGTCTCGCGTGCTATATCAGTGCATTTGCATGCAAGTATGCGAAATTGGAATAGAAACTCCGACCCGGCAAGTAGGATCACAATTTATTCGAGCCTATGTCAGATTCGACGATTTTTCGTTTCAGAAGTGTATTTCTGTGCGGAATCGCTGTTTCGCGTGCTAGATCAGTATATTTGTATGCAGATATGCGAAATTGGCACGGCAACTCCGATTTGGCAAGCACGATCACGATTTATTCGAGCTTATGTCAGATTCGACGATTCTTCGTTTCAGAAGTGTATTTCTGTGCGGAATCGCTGTTTAGCGTGCTAGATCAGTGCATTTGTATGCAAATATGCGAAATTGGCACGAAAACTCCGATTCGGCAAGCACGATCACGATTTATTCGAGCTTATGTCAGATTCGACGATTCTTCGTTTCAGAAGTGTATTTCTGTGTGGAATCGCTGTTTCGCTCGCTAGATCAGTGCATTTGCATGCAAATACGCGAAATTGGCACGAAAACTCCGATTCGGCAAGCACGATCACGATTTATTCGAGCTTATGTCACATTCGACGATTCTTCGTTTGAGAAGTGTATTTCTGTGCGGAATCGCTGTTTCGCGCGCTAGATCAGTGCATTTGCATGCAAGTATGAGTAATTGGAATCGAAACTCCGACCCGGCAATCACGACCACGATTTATTCGAGCTTATGTCAGATTCGACGATTCTTCGTTTCAGAAGTGTATTTCTGTGCGGAATCGCTGTTTCGCGCGCTAGATCAGTGCATTTGCATGCAAGTATGAGTAATTGGAATCGAAACTCCGACCCGGCAATCACGATCACGATTTATTCGAGCTTATGTCAGATTCGACGATTCTTCGTTTCAGAAGTGTATTTCTGTGCGGAATCGCTGTTTCGCGTGCTATATCAGTGCATTTGCATGCAAGTATGCGAAATTGGCACGGAAACTCCGATTCGGCAAGCACGACCACGATTCATTCGAGCTTATGTCTGTTTCGACATTCTTCGTTTCAGAAGTGTATTTCTGTGCGGAATCGCTGTTTCGCGCGCTAGATCAGTGCGTTTGCATGCAAGTATGCGAAATTGGAATCGAAACTCCGACCCGGCAAGCACGACCACGATTCATTCGAGCTTATGTCAGATTCGACGATTCTTCGTTTCAGAAGTGTATTTCTGTGCGGAATCGCTGTTTCGCGTGCTATATCAGTGCATTTGCATGCAAGTATGCGAAATTGGATTAGAAAATCCGACCCGGCAAGCACGATCACCATTTATTCGAGCCTATGTCTGTTTCGACATTCTTCGTTTCAGAAGTGTATTTCTGTGCGGAATCGCCGTTTCGCGCGCTGGATCAGTGCGTTTGCATGCAAGTATGAGAAATTGGAATCGAAACTCCGACCCGGCAATCACGATCACGATTTATTCGAGCTTATGTCAGATTCGACGATCCTTCGTTTCAGAAGTGTATTTCTGTGCGGAATCGCTGTTTCGCGTGCTATATCAGTGCATTTGCATGCAAGTATGCGAAATTGGAATAGAAAATCCGACCCGGCAAGCACGATCACCATTTATTCGAGCCTATGTCTGTTTCGACATTCTTCGTTTCAGAAGTGTATTTCTGTGCGGAATCGCCGTTTCGCGCGCTGGATCAGTGCGTTTGCATGCAAGTATGAGAAATTGGAATCGAAACTCCGACCCGGCAATCACGATCACGATTTATTCGAGCTTATGTCAGATTCGACGATTCTTCGTTTCGGAAGTGTATTTCTGTGCGGAATCGCTGTTTCGCGTGCTATATCAGTGCATTTGCATGCAAGTATGCGAAATTGGAATAGAAACTCCGACCCGGCAAGCACGATCACGATTTATTCGAGCTTATGTCAGATTCGACGATTCTTCGTTTCGGAAGTGTATTTCTGTGCGGAATCGCTGTTTCGCGTGCTATATCAGTGCATTTGCATGCAAGTATGCGAAATTGGAATAGAAACTCCGACCCGGCAAGCACGATCACAATTTATTCGAGCTTATGTCAGATTCGACGATTCTTCGTTTGAGAAGTGTATTTCTGTGCGGAATCGCTGTTTCGCGCGCTAGATCAGTGCGTTTGCATGCAAGTATGCGAAATTGGAATCGAAACTCCGACCCGGCAAGCACGACCACGATTCATTCGAGCTTATGTCAGATTCGACGATTCTTCGTTTCAGAAGTGTATTTCTGTGCGGAATCGCTGTTTCGCGTGCTATATCAGTGCATTTGCATGCAAGTATGCGAAATTGGAATAGAAAATCCGACCCGGCAAGCACGATCACCATTTATTCGAGCCTATGTCTGTTTCGACGATTCTTCGTTTCAGAAGTGTATTTCTGTGCGGAATCGCTGTTTCGCGTGCTATATCAGTGCATTTGCATGCAAGTATGCGAAATTGGAATAGAAAATCCGACCCGGCAAGCACGATCACCATTTATTCGAGCCTATGTCTGTTTCGACATTCTTCGTTTCAGAAGTGTATTTCTGTGCGGAATCGCCGTTTCGCGCGCTGGATCAGTGCGTTTGCATGCAAGTATGAGAAATTGGAATCGAAACTCCGACCCGGCAATCACGATCACGATTTATTCGAGCTTATGTCAGATTCGACGATTCTTCGTTTCAGAAGTGTATTTCTGTGCGGAATCGCTGTTTCGCGCGCTAGATCAGTGCATTTGCATGCAAGTATGCGAAATTGGAATAGAAAATCCGACCCGGCAAGCACGATCACAATTTATTCGAGCCTATGTCAGATTCGACGATTCTTCGTTTCAGAAGTGTATTTCTGTGCGGAATCGCTGTTTCGCGTGCTATATCAGTGCATTTGCATGCAAGTATGCGAAATTGGCACGGAAACTCCGATTCGGCAAGCACGACCACGATTCATTCGAGCTTATGTCAGATTCGACGATTCTTCGTTTCAGAAGTGTATTTCTGTGCGGAATCGCTGTTTCGCGTGCTATATCAGTGCATTTGCATGCAAGTATGCGAAATTGGCACGGAAAGTCCGATTTGGCAAGCACGATCACGATTTATTCGAGCCTATGTCTGTTTCGACATTCTTCGTTTCAGAAGTGTATTTCTGTGCGGAATCGCTGTTTCACGCGCTAGATCAGTGCATTTGCATGCAAGTATGAGAAATTGGAATCGAAACTCCGACCCGGCAATCACGATCACGATTTATTCGAGCTTATGTCAGATTCGACGATTCTTCGTTTCAGCAGTGTATTTCTGTGCGGAATCGCTGTTTCGCGTGCTATATCAGTGCATTTCCATGCAAGTATGCAAAATTGGCACGGAAACTCCGATTCGGCAAGCACGATCACGATTTATTCGAGCTTATGTCAGATTCGACGATTCTTCGTTTCAGAAGTGTATTTCTGTGTGGAATCGCTGTTTCGCGCGCTAGATCAGTGCATTTGCATGCAAATACGCGAAATTGGCACGAAAACTCCGATTCGGCAAGCACGATCACGATTTATTCGAGCTTATGTCACATTCGACGATTCTTCGTTTGAGAAGTGTATTTCTGTGCGGAATCGCTGTCTCGCGTGCTATATCAGTGCATTTGCATGCAAGTATGACAAATTGGAATAGAAACTCCGACCCGGCAAGTACGATCACTATTTATTCGAGCCTATGTCAGATTCGACGATTCTTCGTTTCAGAAGTGGATTTCTGTGCGGAATCGCTGTTTCGCGTGCTAGATCAGTATATTTGTATGCACATATGCGAAATTGGCACGGAAAGTCCGATTTGGCAAGCACGATCACGATTTATTCGAGCTTATGTCAGATTCGACGATTCTTCGTTTCAGAAGTGTATTTCTGTGTGGAATCGCTGTTTCGCGCGCTAGATCAGTGCATTTGCATGCAAGTATGAGTAATTGGAATCGAAACTCCGACCCGGCAATCACGACCACGATTTATTCGAGCTTATGTCAGATTCGACGATTCTTCGTTTCAGAAGTGTATTTCTGTGCGGAATCGCTGTCTCGCGTGCTATATCAGTGCATTTGCATGCAAATATGCGAAATTGGAACGAAAACTCCGATTCGGCAAGCACGATCACGATTTATTCGAGCTTATGTCAGATTCGACGATTCTTCGTTTCAGAAGTGTATTTCTGTGCGGAATCGCTGTTTCGCGTGCTAGATCAGTATATTTGTATGCAGATATGCGAAATTGGCACGGCAACTCCGATTTGGCAAGCACGATCACGATTTATTCGAGCTTATGTCAGATTCGACGATTCTTCGTTTCAGAAGTGTATTTCTGTGCGGAATCGCTGTTTAGCGTGCTAGATCAGTGCATTTGTATGCAAATATGCGAAATTGGCACGAAAACTCCGATTCGGCAAGCACGATCACGATTTATTCGAGCTTATGTCACATTCGACGATTCTTCGTTTGAGAAGTGTATTTCTGTGCGGAATCGCTGTTTCGCGCGCTAGATCAGTGCATTTGCATGCAAGTATGAGTAATTGGAATCGAAACTCCGACCCGGCAATCACGACCACGATTTATTCGAGCTTATGTCAGATTCGACGATTCTTCGTTTCAGAAGTGTATTTCTGTGCGGAATCGCTGTTTCGCGCGCTAGATCAGTGCATTTGCATGCAAGTATGAGTAATTGGAATCGAAACTCCGACCCGGCAATCACGATCACGATTTATTCGAGCTTATGTCAGATTCGACGATTCTTCGTTTCAGAAGTGTATTTCTGTGCGGAATCGCTGTTTCGCGTGCTATATCAGTGCATTTGCATGCAAGTATGCGAAATTGGCACGGAAACTCCGATTCGGCAAGCACGACCACGATTCATTCGAGCTTATGTCTGTTTCGACATTCTTCGTTTCAGAAGTGTATTTCTGTGCGGAATCGCTGTTTCGCGCGCTAGATCAGTGCGTTTGCATGCAAGTATGCGAAATTGGAATCGAAACTCCGACCCGGCAAGCACGACCACGATTCATTCGAGCTTATGTCAGATTCGACGATTCTTCGTTTCAGAAGTGTATTTCTGTGCGGAATCGCTGTTTCGCGTGCTATATCAGTGCATTTGCATGCAAGTATGAGAAATTGGAATAGAAAAGCCGACCCGGCAAGCACGATCACCATTTATTCGAGCCAATGTCTGTTTCGACATTCTTCGTTTCAGAAGTGTATTTCTGTGCGGAATCGCTGTTTCGCGTGCTATATCAGTGCATTTCCATGCAAGTATGCAAAATTGGCACGGAAACTCCGATTCGGCAAGCACGATCACGATTTATTCGAGCTTATGTCAGATTCGACGATTCTTCGTTTCAGAAGTGTATTTCTGTGCGGAATCGCCGTTTCGCGCGCTGGATCAGTGCGTTTGCATGCAAGTATGAGAAATTGGAATCGAAACTCCGACCCGGCAATCACGATCACGATTTATTCGAGCTTATGTCAGATTCGACGATTCTTCGTTTCAGAAGTGTATTTCTGTGCGGAATCGCTGTTTCGCGTGCTATATCAGTGCATTTGCATGCAAGTATGCGAAATTGGAATAGAAACTCCGACCCGGCAAGCACGATCACAATTTATTCGAGCTTATGTCAGATTCGACGATTCTTCATTTGAGAAGTGTATTTCTGTGCGGAATCGCTGTTTCGCGCGCTAGATCAGTGCATTTGCATGCAAGTATGAGTAATTGGAATCGAAACTCCGACCCGGCAATCACGACCACGATTTATTCGAGCTTATGTCAGATTCGACGATTCTTCGTTTCAGAAGTGTATTTCTGTGCGGAATCGCTGTCTCGCGTGCTATATCAGTGCATTTGCATGCAAGTATGCGAAATTGGCACGGAAACTCCGATTCGGCAAGCACGACCACGATTCATTCGAGCTTATGTCTGTTTCGACATTCTTCGTTTCAGAAGTGTATTTCTGTGCGGAATCGCTGTTTCGCGCGCTAGATCAGTGCGTTTGCATGCAAGTATGCGAAATTGGAATCGAAACTCCGACCCGGCAAGCACGACCACGATTCATTCGAGCTTATGTCAGATTCGACGATTCTTCGTTTCAGAAGTGTATTTCTGTGCGGAATCGCTGTTTCGCGTGCTATATCAGTGCATTTGCATGCAAGTATGCGAAATTGGAATAGAAAATCCGACCCGGCAAGCACGATCACCATTTATTCGAGCCTATGTCTGTTTCGACATTCTTCGTTTCAGAAGTGTATTTCTGTGCGGAATCGCCGTTTCGCGCGCTGGATCAGTGCGTTTGCATGCAAGTATGAGAAATTGGAATCGAAACTCCGACCCGGCAATCACGATCACGATTTATTCGAGCTTATGTCAGATTCGACGATTCTTCGTTACAGAAGTGTATTTCTGTGCGGAATCGCTGTTTCGCGCGCTAGATCAGTGCATTTGCATGCAAGTATGCGAAATTGGAATAGAAAATCCGACCCGGCAAGCACGATCACAATTTATTCGAGCCTATGTCAGATTCGACGATTCTTCGTTTCAGAAGTGTATTTCTGTGTGGAATCGCTGTTTCGCGCGCTAGATCAGTGCATTTGCATGCAAATACGCGAAATTGGCACGAAAACTCCGATTCGGCAAGCACGATCACGATTTATTCGAGCTTATGTCACATTCGACGATTCTTCGTTTGAGAAGTGTATTTCTGTACGGAATCGCTGTCTCGTGTGCTATATCAGTGCATTTGCATGCAAGTACGACAAATCGGAATAGAAACTCCGACCCGGCAAGTACGATCACTATTTATTCGAGCCTATGTCAGATTCGACGATTCTTCGTTTCAGAAGTGGATTTCTGTGCGGAATCGCTGTTTCGCGTGCTAGATCAGTATATTTGTATGCAGATATGCGAAATTGGCACGGAAAGTCCGATTTGGCAAGCACGATCACGATTTATTCGAGCTTATGTCAGATTCGACGATTCTTCGTTTCAGAAGTGTATTTCTGTGCGGAATCGCTGTTTCGCGTGCTATATCAGTGCATTTGCATGCAAGTATGCGAAATTGGCACGGAAACTCCGATTCGGCAAGCACGACCACGCTTCATTCGAGCTTATGTCTGTTTCGACATTCTTCGTTTCAGAAGTGTATTTCTGTGCGGAATCGCTGTTTCGCGCGCTAGATCAGTGCGTTTGCATGCAAGTATGCGAAATTGGAATCGAAACTCCGACCCGGCAATCACGATCACGATTTATTCGAGCTTATGTCAGATTCGACGATTCTTCGTTTCAGAAGTGTATTTCTGTGCGGAATCGCTGTTTCGCGTGCTATATCAGTGCATTTGCATGCAAGTATGCGAAATTGGAATAGAAACTCCGACCCGGCAAGCACGATCACAATTTATTCGAGCTTATGTCAGACTCGACGATTCTTCGTTTGAGAAGTTTATTTCTGTGCGGAATCGCTGTTTCGCGCGCTAGATCAGTGCATTTGCATGCAAATATGCGAAATTGGCACGAAAACTCCGATTCGGCAAGCACGATCACGATTTATTCGAGCTTATGTCAGATTCGACGATTCTTCGTTTCAGAAGTGTATTTCTGTGCGGAATCGCCGTTTAGCGTGCTAGATCAGTGCATTTGTATGCAAATATGCGAAATTGGAACGAAAACTCCGATTCGGCAAGCACGATCACGATTTATTCGAGCTTATGTCAGATTCGACGATTCTTCGTTTCAGAAGTGTATTTCTGTGCGGAATCGCTGTTTCGCGTGCTATATCAGTGCATTTGCATGCAAGTATGCGAAATTGGCACGGAAACTCCGATTCGGAAAGCACGACCACGATTTATTCGAGCTTATGTCAGATTCGACGATTCTTCGTTTCAGAAGTGTATTTCTGTGCGGAATCGCTGTCTCGCGTGCTATATCAGTGCATTTGCATGCAAGTATGCGAAATTGGAATAGAAACTCTGACCCGGCAAGTAGGATCACAATTTATTCGAGCCTATGTCAGATTCGACGATTTTTCGTTTCAGAAGTGTATTTCTGTGCGGAATCGCTGTTTCGCGTGCTAGATCAGTATATTTGTATGCAGATATGCGAAATTGGCACGGCAACTCCGATTTGGCAAGCACGATCACGATTTATTCGAGCTTATGTCAGATTCGACGATTCTTCGTTTCAGAAGTGTATTTCTGTGCGGAATCGCTGTTTAGCGTGCTAGATCAGTGCATTTGTATGCAAATATGCGAAATTGGCACGAAAACTCCGATTCGGCAAGCACGATCACGATTTATTCGAGCTTATGTCACATTCGACGATTCTTCGTTTGAGAAGTGTATTTCTGTGCGGAATCGCTGTTTCGCGCGCTAGATCAGTGCATTTGCATGCAAGTATGAGTAATTGGAATCGAAACTCCGACCCGGCAATCACGACCACGATTTATTCGAGCTTATGTCAGATTCGACGATTCTTCGTTTCAGAAGTGTATTTCTGTGCGGAATCGCTGTTTCGCGCGCTAGATCAGTGCATTTGCATGCAAGTATGAGTAATTGGAATCGAAACTCCGACCCGGCAATCACGATCACGATTTATTCGAGCTTATGTCAGATTCGACGATTCTTCGTTTCAGAAGTGTATTTCTGTGCGGAATCGCTGTTTCGCGTGCTATATCAGTGCATTTGCATGCAAGTATGCGAAATTGGCACGGAAACTCCGATTCGGCAAGCACGACCACGATTCATTCGAGCTTATGTCTGTTTCGACATTCTTCGTTTCAGAAGTGTATTTCTGTGCGGAATCGCTGTTTCGCGCGCTAGATCAGTGCGTTTGCATGCAAGTATGCGAAATTGGAATCGAAACTCCGACCCGGCAAGCACGACCACGATTCATTCGAGCTTATGTCAGATTCGACGATTCTTCGTTTCAGAAGTGTATTTCTGTGCGGAATCGCTGTTTCGCGTGCTATATCAGTGCATTTGCATGCAAGTATGAGAAATTGGAATAGAAAATCCGACCCGGCAATCACGATCACGATTTATTCGAGCTTATGTCAGATTCGACGATTCTTCGTTTCAGAAGTGTATTTCTGTGCGGAATCGCTGTTTCGCGTGCTATATCAGTGCATTTGCATGCAAGTATGCGAAATTGGAATAGAAAATCCGACCCGGCAAGCACGATCACCATTTATTCGAGCCGATGTCTGTTTCGACATTCTTCGTTTCAGAAGTGTATTTCTGTGCGGAATCGCCGTTTCGCGCGCTGGATCAGTGCGTTTGCATGCAAGTATGAGAAATTGGAATCGAAACTCCGACCCGGCAATCACGATCACGATTTATTCGAGCTTATGTCAGATTCGACGATTCTTCGTTTCAGAAGTGTATTTCTGTGCGGAATCGCTGTTTCGCGTGCTATATCAGTGCATTTGCATGCAAGTATGCGAAATTGGAATAGAAACTCCGACCCGGCAAGCACGATCACAATTTATTCGAGCTTATGTCAGATTCGACGATTCTTCGTTTGAGAAGTGTATTTCTGTGCGGAATCGCTGTTTCGCGCGCTAGATCAGTGCATTTGCATGCAAGTATGAGTAATTGGAATCGAAACTCCGACCCGGCAATCACGACCACGATTTATTCGAGCTTATGTCAGATTCGACGATTCTTCGTTTCAGAAGTGTATTTCTGTGCGGAATCGCTGTCTCGCGTGCTATATCAGTGCATTTGCATGCAAGTATGCGAAATTGGCACGGAAAGTCCGATTTGGCAAGCACGATCACGATTTATTCGAGCCTATGTCTGTTTCGACATTCTTCGTTTCAGAAGTGTATTTCTGTGCGGAATCGCTGTTTCACGCGCTAGATCAGTGCATTTGCATGCAAGTATGAGAAATTGGAATCGAAACTCCGACCCGGCAATCACGATCACGATTTATTCGAGCTTATGTCAGATTCGACGATTCTTCGTTTCAGCAGTGTATTTCTGTGCGGAATCGCTGTTTCGCGTGCTATATCAGTGCATTTCCATGCAAGTATGCAAAATTGGCACGGAAACTCCGATTCGGCAAGCACGATCACGATTTATTCGAGCTTATGTCAGATTCGACGATTCTTCGTTTCAGAAGTGTATTTCTGTGTGGAATCGCTGTTTCGCGCGCTAGATCAGTGCATTTGCATGCAAGTATGAGTAATTGGAATCGAAACTCCGACCCGGCAATCACGACCACGATTTATTCGAGCTTATGTCAGATTCGACGATTCTTCGTTTCAGAAGTGTATTTCTGCGCGGAATCGCTGTCTCGCGTGCTATATCAGTGCATTTGCATGCAAGTATGACAAATTGGAATAGAAACTCCGACCCGGCAAGTACGATCACAATTTATTCGAGCCTATCTCAGATTCGACGATTCTTCGTTTCAGAAGTGTATTTCTGTGCGGAATCGCTGTTTCGCGTGCTAGATCAGTATATTTGTATGCAGATATGCGAAATTGGCACGGAAAGTCCGATTTGGCAAGCACGATCACGATTTATTCGAGCTTATGTCAGATTCGACGATTCTTCGTTTCAGAAGTGTATTTCTGTGTGGAATCGCTGTTTCGCGCGCTAGATCAGTGCATTTGCATGCAAATATGCGAAATTGGCACGAAAACTCCGATTCGGCAAGCACGATCACGATTTATTCGAGCTTATGTCAGATTCGACGATTCTTCGTTTGAGAAGTGTATTTCTGTGCGGAATCGCTGTTTCGCGCGCTAGATCAGTGCATTTGCATGCAAGTATGAGTAATTGGAATCGAAACTCCGACCCGGCAATCACGATCACGATTTATTCGAGCTTATGTCAGATTCGACGATTCTTCGTTTCAGAAGTGTATTTCTGTGCGGAATCGCTGTTTCGCGTGCTATATCAGTGCATTTGCATGCAAGTATGCGAAATTGGCACGGAAACTCCGATTCGGCAAGCACGACCACGCTTCATTCGAGCTTATGTCTGTTTCGACATTCTTCGTTTCAGAAGTGTATTTCTGTGCGGAATCGCTGTTTCGCGCGCTAGATCAGTGCGTTTGCATGCAAGTATGCGAAATTGGAATCGAAACTCCGACCCGGCAATCACGATCACGATTTATTCGAGCTTATGTCAGATTCGACGATTCTTCGTTTCAGAAGTGTATTTCTGTGCGGAATCGCTGTTTCGCGTGCTATATCAGTGCATTTGCATGCAAGTATGCGAAATTGGAATAGAAACTCCGACCCGGCAAGCACGATCACAATTTATTCGAGCTTATGTCAGACTCGACGATTCTTCGTTTGAGAAGTTTATTTCTGTGCGGAATCGCTGTTTCGCGCGCTAGATCAGTGCATTTGCATGCAAATATGCGAAATTGGCACGAAAACTCCGATTCGGCAAGCACGATCACGATTTATTCGAGCTTATGTCAGATTCGACGATTCTTCGTTTCAGAAGTGTATTTCTGTGCGGAATCGCCGTTTAGCGTGCTAGATCAGTGCATTTGTATGCAAATATGCGAAATTGGAACGAAAACTCCGATTCGGCAAGCACGATCACGATTTATTCGAGCTTATGTCAGATTCGACGATTCTTCGTTTCAGAAGTGTATTTCTGTGCGGAATCGCTGTTTCGCGTGCTATATCAGTGCATTTGCATGCAAGTATGCGAAATTGGCACGGAAACTCCGATTCGGAAAGCACGACCACGATTTATTCGAGCTTATGTCAGATTCGACGATTCTTCGTTTCAGAAGTGTATTTCTGTGCGGAATCGCTGTCTCGCGTGCTATATCAGTGCATTTGCATGCAAGTATGCGAAATTGGAATAGAAACTCTGACCCGGCAAGTAGGATCACAATTTATTCGAGCCTATGTCAGATTCGACGATTTTTCGTTTCAGAAGTGTATTTCTGTGCGGAATCGCTGTTTCGCGTGCTAGATCAGTATATTTGTATGCAGATATGCGAAATTGGCACGGCAACTCCGATTTGGCAAGCACGATCACGATTTATTCGAGCTTATGTCAGATTCGACGATTCTTCGTTTCAGAAGTGTATTTCTGTGCGGAATCGCTGTTTAGCGTGCTAGATCAGTGCATTTGTATGCAAATATGCGAAATTGGCACGAAAACTCCGATTCGGCAAGCACGATCACGATTTATTCGAGCTTATGTCACATTCGACGATTCTTCGTTTGAGAAGTGTATTTCTGTGCGGAATCGCTGTTTCGCGCGCTAGATCAGTGCATTTGCATGCAAGTATGAGTAATTGGAATCGAAACTCCGACCCGGCAATCACGACCACGATTTATTCGAGCTTATGTCAGATTCGACGATTCTTCGTTTCAGAAGTGTATTTCTGTGCGGAATCGCTGTTTCGCGCGCTAGATCAGTGCATTTGCATGCAAGTATGAGTAATTGGAATCGAAACTCCGACCCGGCAATCACGATCACGATTTATTCGAGCTTATGTCAGATTCGACGATTCTTCGTTTCAGAAGTGTATTTCTGTGCGGAATCGCTGTTTCGCGTGCTATATCAGTGCATTTGCATGCAAGTATGCGAAATTGGCACGGAAACTCCGATTCGGCAAGCACGACCACGATTCATTCGAGCTTATGTCTGTTTCGACATTCTTCGTTTCAGAAGTGTATTTCTGTGCGGAATCGCTGTTTCGCGCGCTAGATCAGTGCGTTTGCATGCAAGTATGCGAAATTGGAATCGAAACTCCGACCCGGCAAGCACGACCACGATTCATTCGAGCTTATGTCAGATTCGACGATTCTTCGTTTCAGAAGTGTATTTCTGTGCGGAATCGCTGTTTCGCGTGCTATATCAGTGCATTTGCATGCAAGTATGAGAAATTGGAATAGAAAATCCGACCCGGCAATCACGATCACGATTTATTCGAGCTTATGTCAGATTCGACGATTCTTCGTTTCAGAAGTGTATTTCTGTGCGGAATCGCTGTTTCGCGTGCTATATCAGTGCATTTGCATGCAAGTATGCGAAATTGGAATAGAAAATCCGACCCGGCAAGCACGATCACCATTTATTCGAGCCGATGTCTGTTTCGACATTCTTCGTTTCAGAAGTGTATTTCTGTGCGGAATCGCCGTTTCGCGCGCTGGATCAGTGCGTTTGCATGCAAGTATGAGAAATTGGAATCGAAACTCCGACCCGGCAATCACGATCACGATTTATTCGAGCTTATGTCAGATTCGACGATTCTTCGTTTCAGAAGTGTATTTCTGTGCGGAATCGCTGTTTCGCGTGCTATATCAGTGCATTTGCATGCAAGTATGCGAAATTGGAATAGAAACTCCGACCCGGCAAGCACGATCACAATTTATTCGAGCTTATGTCAGATTCGACGATTCTTCGTTTGAGAAGTGTATTTCTGTGCGGAATCGCTGTTTCGCGCGCTAGATCAGTGCATTTGCATGCAAGTATGAGTAATTGGAATCGAAACTCCGACCCGGCAATCACGACCACGATTTATTCGAGCTTATGTCAGATTCGACGATTCTTCGTTTCAGAAGTGTATTTCTGTGCGGAATCGCTGTCTCGCGTGCTATATCAGTGCATTTGCATGCAAGTATGCGAAATTGGCACGGAAAGTCCGATTTGGCAAGCACGATCACGATTTATTCGAGCCTATGTCTGTTTCGACATTCTTCGTTTCAGAAGTGTATTTCTGTGCGGAATCGCTGTTTCACGCGCTAGATCAGTGCATTTGCATGCAAGTATGAGAAATTGGAATCGAAACTCCGACCCGGCAATCACGATCACGATTTATTCGAGCTTATGTCAGATTCGACGATTCTTCGTTTCAGCAGTGTATTTCTGTGCGGAATCGCTGTTTCGCGTGCTATATCAGTGCATTTCCATGCAAGTATGCAAAATTGGCACGGAAACTCCGATTCGGCAAGCACGATCACGATTTATTCGAGCTTATGTCAGATTCGACGATTCTTCGTTTCAGAAGTGTATTTCTGTGTGGAATCGCTGTTTCGCGCGCTAGATCAGTGCATTTGCATGCAAGTATGAGTAATTGGAATCGAAACTCCGACCCGGCAAGCACGACCACGATTCATTCGAGCTTATGTCTGTTTCGACATTCTTCGTTTCAGAAGTGTATTTCTGTGCGGAATCGCTGTTTCGCGCGCTAGATCAGTGCGTTTGCATGCAAGTATGCGAAATTGGAATCGAAACTCCGACCCGGCAAGCACGACCACGATTCATTCGAGCTTATGTCAGATTCGACGATTCTTCGTTTCAGAAGTGTATTTCTGTGCGGAATCGCTGTTTCGCGTGCTATATCAGTGCATTTGCATGCAAGTATGAGAAATTGGAATAGAAAATCCGACCCGGCAATCACGATCACGATTTATTCGAGCTTATGTCAGATTCGACGATTCTTCGTTTCAGAAGTGTATTTCTGTGCGGAATCGCTGTTTCGCGTGCTATATCAGTGCATTTGCATGCAAGTATGCGAAATTGGAATAGAAAATCCGACCCGGCAAGCACGATCACCATTTATTCGAGCCGATGTCTGTTTCGACATTCTTCGTTTCAGAAGTGTATTTCTGTGCGGAATCGCCGTTTCGCGCGCTGGATCAGTGCGTTTGCATGCAAGTATGAGAAATTGGAATCGAAACTCCGACCCGGCAATCACGATCACGATTTATTCGAGCTTATGTCAGATTCGACGATTCTTCGTTTCAGAAGTGTATTTCTGTGCGGAATCGCTGTTTCGCGTGCTATATCAGTGCATTTGCATGCAAGTATGCGAAATTGGAATAGAAACTCCGACCCGGCAAGCACGATCACAATTTATTCGAGCTTATGTCAGATTCGACGATTCTTCGTTTGAGAAGTGTATTTCTGTGCGGAATCGCTGTTTCGCGCGCTAGATCAGTGCATTTGCATGCAAGTATGAGTAATTGGAATCGAAACTCCGACCCGGCAATCACGACCACGATTTATTCGAGCTTATGTCAGATTCGACGATTCTTCGTTTCAGAAGTGTATTTCTGTGCGGAATCGCTGTCTCGCGTGCTATATCAGTGCATTTGCATGCAAGTATGCGAAATTGGCACGGAAAGTCCGATTTGGCAAGCACGATCACGATTTATTCGAGCCTATGTCTGTTTCGACATTCTTCGTTTCAGAAGTGTATTTCTGTGCGGAATCGCTGTTTCACGCGCTAGATCAGTGCATTTGCATGCAAGTATGAGAAATTGGAATCGAAACTCCGACCCGGCAATCACGATCACGATTTATTCGAGCTTATGTCAGATTCGACGATTCTTCGTTTCAGCAGTGTATTTCTGTGCGGAATCGCTGTTTCGCGTGCTATATCAGTGCATTTCCATGCAAGTATGCAAAATTGGCACGGAAACTCCGATTCGGCAAGCACGATCACGATTTATTCGAGCTTATGTCAGATTCGACGATTCTTCGTTTCAGAAGTGTATTTCTGTGTGGAATCGCTGTTTCGCGCGCTAGATCAGTGCATTTGCATGCAAGTATGAGTAATTGGAATCGAAACTCCGACCCGGCAATCACGACCACGATTTATTCGAGCTTATGTCAGATTCGACGATTCTTCGTTTCAGAAGTGTATTTCTGCGCGGAATCGCTGTCTCGCGTGCTATATCAGTGCATTTGCATGCAAGTATGACAAATTGGAATAGAAACTCCGACCCGGCAAGTACGATCACAATTTATTCGAGCCTATCTCAGATTCGACGATTCTTCGTTTCAGAAGTGTATTTCTGTGCGGAATCGCTGTTTCGCGTGCTAGATCAGTATATTTGTATGCAGATATGCGAAATTGGCACGGAAAGTCCGATTTGGCAAGCACGATCACGATTTATTCGAGCTTATGTCAGATTCGACGATTCTTCGTTTCAGAAGTGTATTTCTGTGTGGAATCGCTGTTTCGCGCGCTAGATCAGTGCATTTGCATGCAAATATGCGAAATTGGCACGAAAACTCCGATTCGGCAAGCACGATCACGATTTATTCGAGCTTATGTCAGATTCGACGATTCTTCGTTTGAGAAGTGTATTTCTGTGCGGAATCGCTGTTTCGCGCGCTAGATCAGTGCATTTGCATGCAAGTATGAGTAATTGGAATCGAAACTCCGACCCGGCAATCACGATCACGATTTATTCGAGCTTATGTCAGATTCGACGATTCTTCGTTTCAGAAGTGTATTTCTGTGCGGAATCGCTGTTTCGCGTGCTATATCAGTGCATTTGCATGCAAGTATGCGAAATTGGCACGGAAACTCCGATTCGGCAAGCACGACCACGCTTCATTCGAGCTTATGTCTGTTTCGACATTCTTCGTTTCAGAAGTGTATTTCTGTGCGGAATCGCTGTTTCGCGCGCTAGATCAGTGCGTTTGCATGCAAGTATGCGAAATTGGAATCGAAACTCCGACCCGGCAATCACGATCACGATTTATTCGAGCTTATGTCAGATTCGACGATTCTTCGTTTCAGAAGTGTATTTCTGTGCGGAATCGCTGTTTCGCGTGCTATATCAGTGCATTTGCATGCAAGTATGCGAAATTGGAATAGAAACTCCGACCCGGCAAGCACGATCACAATTTATTCGAGCTTATGTCAGACTCGACGATTCTTCGTTTGAGAAGTTTATTTCTGTGCGGAATCGCTGTTTCGCGCGCTAGATCAGTGCATTTGCATGCAAATATGCGAAATTGGCACGAAAACTCCGATTCGGCAAGCACGATCACGATTTATTCGAGCTTATGTCAGATTCGACGATTCTTCGTTTCAGAAGTGTATTTCTGTGCGGAATCGCCGTTTAGCGTGCTAGATCAGTGCATTTGTATGCAAATATGCGAAATTGGAACGAAAACTCCGATTCGGCAAGCACGATCACGATTTATTCGAGCTTATGTCAGATTCGACGATTCTTCGTTTCAGAAGTGTATTTCTGTGCGGAATCGCTGTTTCGCGTGCTATATCAGTGCATTTGCATGCAAGTATGCGAAATTGGCACGGAAACTCCGATTCGGAAAGCACGACCACGATTTATTCGAGCTTATGTCAGATTCGACGATTCTTCGTTTCAGAAGTGTATTTCTGTGCGGAATCGCTGTCTCGCGTGCTATATCAGTGCATTTGCATGCAAGTATGCGAAATTGGAATAGAAACTCTGACCCGGCAAGTAGGATCACAATTTATTCGAGCCTATGTCAGATTCGACGATTTTTCGTTTCAGAAGTGTATTTCTGTGCGGAATCGCTGTTTCGCGTGCTAGATCAGTATATTTGTATGCAGATATGCGAAATTGGCACGGCAACTCCGATTTGGCAAGCACGATCACGATTTATTCGAGCTTATGTCAGATTCGACGATTCTTCGTTTCAGAAGTGTATTTCTGTGCGGAATCGCTGTTTAGCGTGCTAGATCAGTGCATTTGTATGCAAATATGCGAAATTGGCACGAAAACTCCGATTCGGCAAGCACGATCACGATTTATTCGAGCTTATGTCACATTCGACGATTCTTCGTTTGAGAAGTGTATTTCTGTGCGGAATCGCTGTTTCGCGCGCTAGATCAGTGCATTTGCATGCAAGTATGAGTAATTGGAATCGAAACTCCGACCCGGCAATCACGACCACGATTTATTCGAGCTTATGTCAGATTCGACGATTCTTCGTTTCAGAAGTGTATTTCTGTGCGGAATCGCTGTTTCGCGCGCTAGATCAGTGCATTTGCATGCAAGTATGAGTAATTGGAATCGAAACTCCGACCCGGCAATCACGATCACGATTTATTCGAGCTTATGTCAGATTCGACGATTCTTCGTTTCAGAAGTGTATTTCTGTGCGGAATCGCTGTTTCGCGTGCTATATCAGTGCATTTGCATGCAAGTATGCGAAATTGGCACGGAAACTCCGATTCGGCAAGCACGACCACGATTCATTCGAGCTTATGTCTGTTTCGACATTCTTCGTTTCAGAAGTGTATTTCTGTGCGGAATCGCTGTTTCGCGCGCTAGATCAGTGCGTTTGCATGCAAGTATGCGAAATTGGAATCGAAACTCCGACCCGGCAAGCACGACCACGATTCATTCGAGCTTATGTCAGATTCGACGATTCTTCGTTTCAGAAGTGTATTTCTGTGCGGAATCGCTGTTTCGCGTGCTATATCAGTGCATTTGCATGCAAGTATGAGAAATTGGAATAGAAAATCCGACCCGGCAATCACGATCACGATTTATTCGAGCTTATGTCAGATTCGACGATTCTTCGTTTCAGAAGTGTATTTCTGTGCGGAATCGCTGTTTCGCGTGCTATATCAGTGCATTTGCATGCAAGTATGCGAAATTGGAATAGAAAATCCGACCCGGCAAGCACGATCACCATTTATTCGAGCCGATGTCTGTTTCGACATTCTTCGTTTCAGAAGTGTATTTCTGTGCGGAATCGCCGTTTCGCGCGCTGGATCAGTGCGTTTGCATGCAAGTATGAGAAATTGGAATCGAAACTCCGACCCGGCAATCACGATCACGATTTATTCGAGCTTATGTCAGATTCGACGATTCTTCGTTTCAGAAGTGTATTTCTGTGCGGAATCGCTGTTTCGCGTGCTATATCAGTGCATTTGCATGCAAGTATGCGAAATTGGAATAGAAACTCCGACCCGGCAAGCACGATCACAATTTATTCGAGCTTATGTCAGATTCGACGATTCTTCGTTTGAGAAGTGTATTTCTGTGCGGAATCGCTGTTTCGCGCGCTAGATCAGTGCATTTGCATGCAAGTATGAGTAATTGGAATCGAAACTCCGACCCGGCAATCACGACCACGATTTATTCGAGCTTATGTCAGATTCGACGATTCTTCGTTTCAGAAGTGTATTTCTGTGCGGAATCGCTGTCTCGCGTGCTATATCAGTGCATTTGCATGCAAGTATGCGAAATTGGCACGGAAAGTCCGATTTGGCAAGCACGATCACGATTTATTCGAGCCTATGTCTGTTTCGACATTCTTCGTTTCAGAAGTGTATTTCTGTGCGGAATCGCTGTTTCACGCGCTAGATCAGTGCATTTGCATGCAAGTATGAGAAATTGGAATCGAAACTCCGACCCGGCAATCACGATCACGATTTATTCGAGCTTATGTCAGATTCGACGATTCTTCGTTTCAGCAGTGTATTTCTGTGCGGAATCGCTGTTTCGCGTGCTATATCAGTGCATTTCCATGCAAGTATGCAAAATTGGCACGGAAACTCCGATTCGGCAAGCACGATCACGATTTATTCGAGCTTATGTCAGATTCGACGATTCTTCGTTTCAGAAGTGTATTTCTGTGTGGAATCGCTGTTTCGCGCGCTAGATCAGTGCATTTGCATGCAAGTATGAGTAATTGGAATCGAAACTCCGACCCGGCAATCACGACCACGATTTATTCGAGCTTATGTCAGATTCGACGATTCTTCGTTTCAGAAGTGTATTTCTGCGCGGAATCGCTGTCTCGCGTGCTATATCAGTGCATTTGCATGCAAGTATGACAAATTGGAATAGAAACTCCGACCCGGCAAGTACGATCACAATTTATTCGAGCCTATCTCAGATTCGACGATTCTTCGTTTCAGAAGTGTATTTCTGTGCGGAATCGCTGTTTCGCGTGCTAGATCAGTATATTTGTATGCAGATATGCGAAATTGGCACGGAAAGTCCGATTTGGCAAGCACGATCACGATTTATTCGAGCTTATGTCAGATTCGACGATTCTTCGTTTCAGAAGTGTATTTCTGTGTGGAATCGCTGTTTCGCGCGCTAGATCAGTGCATTTGCATGCAAATATGCGAAATTGGCACGAAAACTCCGATTCGGCAAGCACGATCACGATTTATTCGAGCTTATGTCAGATTCGACGATTCTTCGTTTGAGAAGTGTATTTCTGTGCGGAATCGCTGTTTCGCGCGCTAGATCAGTGCATTTGCATGCAAGTATGAGTAATTGGAATCGAAACTCCGACCCGGCAATCACGATCACGATTTATTCGAGCTTATGTCAGATTCGACGATTCTTCGTTTCAGAAGTGTATTTCTGTGCGGAATCGCTGTTTCGCGTGCTATATCAGTGCATTTGCATGCAAGTATGCGAAATTGGCACGGAAACTCCGATTCGGCAAGCACGACCACGATTCATTCGAGCTTATGTCTGTTTCGACATTCTTCGTTTCAGAAGTGTATTTCTGTGCGGAATCGCTGTCTCGCGTGCTATATCAGTGCATTTGCATGCAAGTATGCGAAATTGGAATAGAAACTCCGACCCGGCAAGTAGGATCACAATTTATTCGAGCCTATGTCAGATTCGACGATTCTTCGTTTCAGAAGTGTATTTCTGTGCGGAATCGCTGTTTCGCGTGCTAGATCAGTATATTTGTATGCAGATATGCGAAATTGGCACGGTAACTCCGATTTGGCAAGCACGATCACGATTTATTCGAGCTTATGTCAGATTCGACGATTCTTCGTTTCAGAAGTGTATTTCTGTGCGGAATCGCTGTTTCGCGTGCTATATCAGTGCATTTGCATGCAAGTATGCGAAATTGGCACGGAAACTCCGATTCGGAAAGCACGACCACGATTTATTCGAGCTTATGTCAGATTCGACGATTCTTCGTTTCAGAAGTGTATTTCTGTGCGGAATCGCTGTCTCGCGTGCTATATCAGTGCATTTGCATGCAAGTATGCGAAATTGGAATAGAAACTCCGACCCGGCAAGTAGGATCACAATTTATTCGAGCCTATGTCAGATTCGACGATTCTTCGTTTCAGAAGTGTATTTCTGTGCGGAATCGCTGTTTCGCGTGCTAGATCAGTATATTTGTATGCAGATATGCGAAATTGGCACGGCAACTCCGATTTGGCAAGCACGATCACGATTTATTCGAGCTTATGTCAGATTCGACGATTCTTCGTTTCAGAAGTGTATTTCTGTGCGGAATCGCTGTTTAGCGTGCTAGATCAGTGCATTTGTATGCAAATATGCGAAATTTGCACGAAAACTCCGACCCGGCAATCACGATCACGATTTATTCGAGCTTATGTCAGATTCGACGATTCTTCGTTTCAGAAGTGTATTTCTGTGCGGAATCGCTGTTTCGCGTGCTATATCAGTGCATTTGCATGCAAGTATGCGAAATTGGCACGGAAACTCCGATTCGGCAAGCACGACCACGATTCATTCGAGCTTATGTCTGTTTCGACATTCTTCGTTTCAGAAGTGTATTTCTGTGCGGAATCGCTGTTTCGCGCGCTAGATCAGTGCGTTTGCATGCAAGTATGCGAAATTGGAATCGAAACTCCGACCCGGCAATCACGATCACGATTTATTCGAGCTTATGTCAGATTCGACGATTCTTCGTTTCAGAAGTGTATTTCTGTGCGGAATCGCTGTTTCGCGTGCTATATCAGTGCATTTGCATGCAAGTATGCGAAATTGGAATAGAAACTCCGACCCGGCAAGTACGATCACAATTTATTCGAGCCTATGTCAGATTCGACGATTCTTCGTTTCAGAAGTGTATTTCTGTGCGGAATCGCTGTTTCGCGTGCTATATCAGTGCATTTGCATGCAAGTATGCGAAATTGGCACGGAAACTCCGATTCGGAAAGCACGACCACGATTTATTCGAGCTTATGTCAGATTCGACGATTCTTCGTTTCAGAAGTGTATTTCTGTGCGGAATCGCTGTCTCGCGTGCTATATCAGTGCATTTGCATGCAAGTATGCGAAATTGGAATAGAAACTCCGACCCGGCAAGTAGGATCATAATTTATTCGAGCCTATGTCAGATTCGACGATTCTTCGTTTCAGAAGTGTATTTCTGTGCGGAATCGCTGTCTCGCGTGCTATATCAGTGCATTTGCATGCAAGTATGCGAAATTGGAATAGAAACTCCGACCCGGCAAGTACGATCACAATTTATTCGAGCCTATGTCAGATTCGACGATTCTTCGTTTCAGAAGTGTATTTCTGTGCGGAATCGCTGTTTCGCGTGCTAGATCAGTATATTTGTATGCAGATATGCGAAATTGGCACGGAAAGTCCGATTTGGCAAGCACGATCACGATTTATTCGAGCTTATGTCAGATTCGACGATTCTTCGTTTCAGAAGTGTATTTCTGTGCGGAATCGCTGTTTCGCGTGCTATATCAGTGCATTTGCATGCAAGTATGCGAAATTGGCACGGAAACTCCGATTCGGAAAGCACGACCACGATTTATTCGAGCTTATGTCAGATTCGACGATTCTTCGTTTCAGAAGTGTATTTCTGTGCGGAATCGCTGTCTCGCGTGCTATATCAGTGCATTTGCATGCAAGTATGCGAAATTGGAATAGAAACTCCGACCCGGCAAGTAGGATCACAATTTATTCGAGCCTATGTCAGATTCGACGATTCTTCGTTTCAGAAGTGTATTTCTGTGCGGAATCGCTGTTTCGCGTGCTAGATCAGTATATTTGTATGCAGATATGCGAAATTGGCACGGCAACTCCGATTTGGCAAGCACGATCACGATTTATTCGAGCTTATGTCAGATTCGACGATTCTTCGTTTCAGAAGTGTATTTCTGTGCGGAATCGCTGTTTAGCGTGCTAGATCAGTGCATTTGTATGCAAATATGCGAAATTTGCACGAAAACTCCGACCCGGCAATCACGATCACGATTTATTCGAGCTTATGTCAGATTCGACGATTCTTCGTTTCAGAAGTGTATTTCTGTGCGGAATCGCTGTTTCGCGTGCTATATCAGTGCATTTGCATGCAGGTATGCGAAATTGGCACGGAAACTCCGATTCGGCAAGCACGACCACGATTCATTCGAGCTTATGTCTGTTTCGACATTCTTCGTTTCAGAAGTGTATTTCTGTGCGGAATCGCTGTTTCGCGCGCTAGATCAGTGCGTTTGCATGCAAGTATGCGAAATTGGAATCGAAACTCCGACCCGGCAATCACGATCACGATTTATTCGAGCTTATGTCAGATTCGACGATTCTTCGTTTCAGAAGTGTATTTCTGTGCGGAATCGCTGTTTCGCGTGCTATATCAGTGCATTTGCATGCAAGTATGCGAAATTGGAATAGAAACTCCGACCCGGCAAGTACGATCACAATTTATTCGAGCCTATGTCAGATTCGACGATTCTTCGTTTCAGAAGTGTATTTCTGTGCGGAATCGCTGTTTCGCGTGCTAGATCAGTATATTTGTATGCAGATATGCGAAATTGGCACGGAAAGTCCGATTTGGCAAGCACGATCACGATTTATTCGAGCTTATGTCAGATTCGACGATTCTTCGTTTCAGAAGTGTATTTCTGTGCGGAATCGCTGTTTCGCGTGCTATATCAGTGCATTTGCATGCAAGTATGCGAAATTGGCACGGAAACTCCGATTCGGAAAGCACGACCACGATTTATTCGAGCTTATGTCAGATTCGACGATTCTTCGTTTCAGAAGTGTATTTCTGTGCGGAATCGCTGTCTCGCGTGCTATATCAGTGCATTTGCATGCAAGTATGCGAAATTGGAATAGAAACTCCGACCCGGCAAGTAGGATCATAATTTATTCGAGCCTATGTCAGATTCGACGATTCTTCGTTTCAGAAGTGTATTTCTGTGCGGAATCGCTGTTTAGCGTGCTAGATCAGTGCATTTGTATGCAAATATGCGAAATTGGCACGAAAACTCCGATTCGGCAAGCACGATCACGATTTATTCGAGCTTATGTCAGATTCGACGATTCTTCGTTTCAGAAGTGTATTTCTGTGTGGAATCGCTGTTTCGCTCGCTAGATCAGTGCATTTGCATGCAAATACGCGAAATTGGCACGAAAACTCCGATTCGGCAAGCACGATCACGATTTATTCGAGCTTATGTCACATTCGACGATTCTTCGTTTGAGAAGTGTATTTCTGTGCGGAATCGCTGTTTCGCGCGCTAGATCAGTGCATTTGCATGCAAGTATGAGTAATTGGAATCGAAACTCCGACCCGGCAATCACGACCACGATTTATTCGAGCTTATGTCAGATTCGACGATTCTTCGTTTCAGAAGTGTATTTCTGTGCGGAATCGCTGTCTCGCGTGCTATATCAGTGCATTTGCATGCAAGTATGACAAATTGGAATAGAAACTCCGACCCGGCAAGTACGATCACAATTTATTCGAGCCTATGTCAGATTCGACGATTCTTCGTTTCAGAAGTGTATTTCTGTGCGGAATCGCAGTTTCGCGTGCTAGATCAGTATATTTGTATGCAGATATGCGAAATTGGCACGGAAAGTCCGATTTGGCAAGCACGATCACGATTTATTCGAGCTTATGTCAGATTCGACGATTCTTCGTTTCAGAAGTGTATTTCTGTGCGGAATCGCTGTTTCGCGTGCTATATCAGTGCATTTGCATGCAAGTATGCGAAATTGGCACGGAAACTCCGATTCGGAAAGCACGACCACGATTTATTCGAGCTTATGTCAGATTCGACGATTCTTCGTTTCAGAAGTGTATTTCTGTGCGGAATCGCTGTCTCGCGTGCTATATCAGTGCATTTGCATGCAAGTATGCGAAATTGGAATAGAAACTCCGACCCGGCAAGTAGGATTACAATTTATTCGAGCCTATGTCAGATTCGACGATTCTTCGTTTCAGAAGTGTATTTCTGTGCGGAATCGCTGTTTAGCGTGCTAGATCAGTGCATTTGTATGCAAATATGCGAAATTGGCACGAAAACTCCGATTCGGCAAGCACGATCACGATTTATTCGAGCTTATGTCAGATTCGACGATTCTTCGTTTCAGAAGTGTATTTCTGTGTGGAATCGCTGTTTCGCTCGCTAGATCAGTGCATTTGCATGCAAATACGCGAAATTGGCACGAAAACTCCGATTCGGCAAGCACGATCACGATTTATTCGAGCTTATGTCACATTCGACGATTCTTCGTTTGAGAAGTGTATTTCTGTGCGGAATCGCTGTTTCGCGCGCTAGATCAGTGCATTTGCATGCAAGTATGAGTAATTGGAATCGAAACTCCGACCCGGCAATCACGACCACGATTTATTCGAGCTTATGTCAGATTCGACGATTCTTCGTTTCAGAAGTGTATTTCTGTGCGGAATCGCTGTCTCGCGTGCTATATCAGTGCATTTGCATGCAAGTATGACAAATTGGAATAGAAACTCCGACCCGGCAAGTACGATCACAATTTATTCGAGCCTATGTCAGATTCGACGATTCTTCGTTTCAGAAGTGTATTTCTGTGCGGAATCGCTGTTTCGCGTGCTAGATCAGTATATTTGTATGCAGATATGCGAAATTGGCACGGAAAGTCCGATTTGGCAAGCACGATCACGATTTATTCGAGCTTATGTCAGATTCGACGATTCTTCGTTTCAGAAGTGTATTTCTGTGCGGAATCGCTGTTTCGCGTGCTATATCAGTGCATTTGCATGCAAGTATGCGAAATTGGCACGGAAACTCCGATTCGGAAAGCACGACCACGATTTATTCGAGCTTATGTCAGATTCGACGATTCTTCGTTTCAGAAGTGTATTTCTGTGCGGAATCGCTGTCTCGCGTGCTATATCAGTGCATTTGCATGCAAGTATGCGAAATTGGAATAGAAACTCCGACCCGGCAAGTAGGATCACAATTTATTTGAGCCTATGTCAGATTCGACGATTCTTCGTTTCAGAAGTGTATTTCTGTGCGGAATCGCTGTTTCGCGTGCTAGATCAGTATATTTGTATGCAGATATGCGAAATTGGCACGGCAACTCCGATTTGGCAAGCACGATCACGATTTATTCGAGCTTATGTCAGATTCGACGATTCTTCGTTTCAGAAGTGTATTTCTGTGCGGAATCGCTGTTTAGCGTGCTAGATCAGTGCATTTGTATGCAAATATGCGAAATTTGCACGAAAACTCCGACCCGGCAATCACGATCACGATTTATTCGAGCTTATGTCAGATTCGACGATTCTTCGTTTCAGAAGTGTATTTCTGTGCGGAATCGCTGTTTCGCGTGCTATATCAGTGCATTTGCATGCAAGTATGCGAAATTGGCACGGAAACTCCGATTCGGCAAGCACGACCACGATTCATTCGAGCTTATGTCTGTTTCGACATTCTTCGTTTCAGAAGTGTATTTCTGTGCGGAATCGCTGTTTCGCGCGCTAGATCAGTGCGTTTGCATGCAAGTATGCGAAATTGGAATCGAAACTCCGACCCGGCAATCACGATCACGATTTATTCGAGCTTATGTCAGATTCGACGATTCTTCGTTTCAGAAGTGTATTTCTGTGCGGAATCGCTGTTTCGCGTGCTATATCAGTGCATTTGCATGCAAGTATGCGAAATTGGAATAGAAACTCCGACCCGGCAAGTACGATCACAATTTATTCGAGCCTATGTCAGATTCGACGATTCTTCGTTTCAGAAGTGTATTTCTGTGCGGAATCGCTGTTTCGCGTGCTATATCAGTGCATTTGCATGCAAGTATGCGAAATTGGCACGGAAACTCCGATTCGGAAAGCACGACCACGATTTATTCGAGCTTATGTCAGATTCGACGATTCTTCGTTTCAGAAGTGTATTTCTGTGCGGAATCGCTGTCTCGCGTGCTATATCAGTGCATTTGCATGCAAGTATGCGAAATTGGAATAGAAACTCCGACCCGGCAAGTAGGATCATAATTTATTCGAGCCTATGTCAGATTCGACGATTCTTCGTTTCAGAAGTGTATTTCTGTGCGGAATCGCTGTCTCGCGTGCTATATCAGTGCATTTGCATGCAAGTATGCGAAATTGGAATAGAAACTCCGACCCGGCAAGTACGATCACAATTTATTCGAGCCTATGTCAGATTCGACGATTCTTCGTTTCAGAAGTGTATTTCTGTGCGGAATCGCTGTTTCGCGTGCTAGATCAGTATATTTGTATGCAGATGTGCGAAATTGGCACGGAAAGTCCGATTTGGCAAGCACGATCACGATTTATTCGAGCTTATGTCAGATTCGACGATTCTTCGTTTCAGAAGTGTATTTCTGTGCGGAATCGCTGTTTCGCGTGCTATATCAGTGCATTTGCATGCAAGTATGCGAAATTGGCACGGAAACTCCGATTCGGAAAGCACGACCACGATTTATTCGAGCTTATGTCAGATTCGACGATTCTTCGTTTCAGAAGTGTATTTCTGTGCGGAATCGCTGTCTCGCGTGCTATATCAGTGCATTTGCATGCAAGTATGCGAAATTGGAATAGAAACTCCGACCCGGCAAGTAGGATCACAATTTATTCGAGCCTATGTCAGATTCGACGATTCTTCGTTTCAGAAGTGTATTTCTGTGCGGAATCGCTGTTTCGCGTGCTAGATCAGTATATTTGTATGCAGATATGCGAAATTGGCACGGCAACTCCGATTTGGCAAGCACGATCACGATTTATTCGAGCTTATGTCAGATTCGACGATTCTTCGTTTCAGAAGTGTATTTCTGTGCGGAATCGCTGTTTAGCGTGCTAGATCAGTGCATTTGTATGCAAATATGCGAAATTTGCACGAAAACTCCGACCCGGCAATCACGATCACGATTTATTCGAGCTTATGTCAGATTCGACGATTCTTCGTTTCAGAAGTGTATTTCTGTGCGGAATCGCTGTTTCGCGTGCTATATCAGTGCATTTGCATGCAAGTATGCGAAATTGGCACGGAAACTCCGATTCGGCAAGCACGACCACGATTCATTCGAGCTTATGTCTGTTTCGACATTCTTCGTTTCAGAAGTGTATTTCTGTGCGGAATCGCTGTTTCGCGCGCTAGATCAGTGCGTTTGCATGCAAGTATGCGAAATTGGAATCGAAACTCCGACCCGGCAATCACGATCACGATTTATTCGAGCTTATGTCAGATTCGACGATTCTTCGTTTCAGAAGTGTATTTCTGTGCGGAATCGCTGTTTCGCGTGCTATATCAGTGCATTTGCATGCAAGTATGCGAAATTGGAATAGAAACTCCGACCCGGCAAGTACGATCACAATTTATTCGAGCTTATGTCAGATTCGACGATTCTTCGTTTCAGAAGTGTATTTCTGTGCGGAATCGCTGTTTCGCGTGCTATATCAGTGCATTTGCATGCAAGTATGCGAAATTGGCACGGAAACTCCGATTCGGAAAGCACGACCACGATTTATTCGAGCTTATGTCAGATTCGACGATTCTTCGTTTCAGAAGTGTATTTCTGTGCGGAATCGCTGTCTCGCGTGCTATATCAGTGCATTTGCATGCAAGTATGCGAAATTGGAATAGAAACTCCGACCCGGCAAGTAGGATCACAATTTATTCGAGCCTATGTCAGATTCGACGATTCTTCGTTTCAGAAGTGTATTTCTGTGCGGAATCGCTGTTTCGCGTGCTAGATCAGTATATTTGTATGCAGATATGCGAAATTGGCACGGCAACTCCGATTTGGCAAGCACGATCACGATTTATTCGAGCTTATGTCAGATTCGACGATTCTTCGTTTCAGAAGTGTATTTCTGTGTGGAATCGCTGTTTCGCGCGCTAGATCAGTGCATTTGCATGCAAATACGCGAAATTGGCACGAAAACTCCGATTCGGCAAGCACGATCACGATTTATTCGAGCTGATGTCACATTCGACGATTCTTCGTTTGAGAAGTGTATTTCTGTGCGGAATCGCTGTTTCGCGCGCTAGATCAGTGCATTTGCATGCAAGTATGAGTAATTGGAATCGAAACTCCGACCCGGCAATCACGATCACGATTTATTCGAGCTTATGTCAGATTCGACGATTCTTCGTTTCAGAAGTGTATTTCTGTGCGGAATCGCTGTTTCGCGTGCTATATCAGTGCATTTGCATGCAAGTATGCGAAATTGGCACGGAAACTCCGATTCGGCAAGCACGACCACGATTCATTCGAGCTTATGTCTGTTTCGACATTCTTCGTTTCAGAAGTGTATTTCTGTGCGGAATCGCTGTTTCGCGCGCTAGATCAGTGCGTTTGCATGCAAGTATGCGAAATTGGAATAGAAACTCCGACCCGGCAAGCACGATCACAATTTATTCGAGCTTATGTCAGATTCGACGATTCTTCGTTTGAGAAGTGTATTTCTGTGCGGAATCGCTGTTTCGCGCGCTAGATCAGTGCATTTGCATGCAAATATGCGAAATTGGCACGAAAACTCCGATTCGGCAAGCACGATCACGATTTATGCGAGCTTATGTCAGATTCGACGATTCTTCGTTTCAGAAGTGTATTTCTGTGCGGAATCGCTGTTTCGCGCGCTAGATCAGTGCATTTGCATGCAAGTATGAGTAATTGGAATCGAAACTCCGACCCGGCAATCACGACCACGATTTATTCGAGCTTATGTCAGTTTCGACGATTCTTCGTTTCAGAAGTGTATTTCTGTGCGGAATCGCTGTCTCGCGTGCTATATCAGTGCATTTGCATGCAAGTATGCGAAATTGGAATAGAAACTCCGACCCGGCAAGTACGATCACAATTTATTCGAGCCTATGTCAGATTCGACGATTCTTCGTTTCAGAAGTGTATTTCTGTGCGGAATCGCTGTTTCGCGTGCTAGATCAGTATATTTGTATGCAGATATGCGAAATTGGCACGGAAAGTCCGATTTGGCAAGCACGATCACGATTTATTCGAGCTTATGTCAGATTCGACGATTCTTCGTTTCAGAAGTGTATTTCTGTGCGGAATCGCTGTTTCGCGTGCTATATCAGTGCATTTGCATGCAAGTATGCGAAATTGGCACGGAAACTCCGATTCGGAAAGCACGACCACGATTTATTCGAGCTTATGTCAGATTCGACGATTCTTCGTTTCAGAAGTGTATTTCTGTGCGGAATCGCTGTCTCGCGTGCTATATCAGTGCATTTGCATGCAAGTATGCGAAATTGGAATAGAAACTCCGACCCGGTAAGTAGGATCACAATTTATTCGAGCCTATGTCAGATTCGACGATTCTTCGTTTCAGAAGTGTATTTCTGTGCGGAATCGCTGTTTCGCGTGCTAGATCAGTATATTTGTATGCAGATATGCGAAATTGGCACGGCAACTCCGATTTGGCAAGCACGATCACGATTTATTCGAGCTTATGTCAGATTCGACGATTCTTCGTTTCAGAAGTGTATTTCTGTGTGGAATCGCTGTTTCGCGCGCTAGATCAGTGCATTTGCATGCAAATACGCGAAATTGGCACGAAAACTCCGATTCGGCAAGCACGATCACGATTTATTCGAGCTGATGTCACATTCGACGATTCTTCGTTTGAGAAGTGTATTTCTGTGCGGAATCGCTGTTTCGCGCGCTAGATCAGTGCATTTGCATGCAAGTATGAGTAATTGGAATCGAAACTCCGACCCGGCAATCACGATCACGATTTATTCGAGCTTATGTCAGATTCGACGATTCTTCGTTTCAGAAGTGTATTTCTGTGCGGAATCGCTGTTTCGCGTGCTATATCAGTGCATTTGCATGCAAGTATGCGAAATTGGCACGGAAACTCCGATTCGGCAAGCACGACCACGATTCATTCGAGCTTATGTCTGTTTCGACATTCTTCGTTTCAGAAGTGTATTTCTGTGCGGAATCGCTGTTTCGCGCGCTAGATCAGTGCGTTTGCATGCAAGTATGCGAAATTGGAATCGAAACTCCGACCCGGCAATCACGATCACGATTTATTCGAGCTTATGTCAGATTCGACGATTCTTCGTTTCAGAAGTGTATTTCTGTGCGGAATCGCTGTTTCGCGTGCTATATCAGTGCATTTGCATGCAAGTATGCGAAATTGGAATAGAAACTCCGACCCGGCAAGCACGATCACAATTTATTCGAGCTTATGTCAGATTCGACGTTTCTTCGTTTGAGAAGTGTATTTCTGTGCGGAATCGCTGTTTCGCGCGCTAGATCAGTGCATTTGCATGCAAGTATGAGTAATTGGAATCGAAACTCCGACCCGGCAATCACGACCACGATTTATTCGAGCTTATGTCAGATTCGACGATTCTTCGTTTCAGAAGTGTATTTCTGTGCGGAATCGCTGTCTCGCGTGCTATATCAGTGCATTTGCATGCAAGTATGCGAAATTGGAATAGAAACTCCGACCCGGCAAGTACGATCACAATTTATTCGAGCCTATGTCAGATTCGACGATTCTTCGTTTCAGAAGTGTATTTCTGTGCGGAATCGCTGTTTCGCGTGCTAGATCAGTATATTTGTATGCAGATATGCGAAATTGGCACGGAAAGTCCGATTTGGCAAGCACGATCACGATTTATTCGAGCTTATGTCAGATTCGACGATTCTTCGTTTCAGAAGTGTATTTCTGTGCGGAATCGCTGTTTCGCGTGCTATATCAGTGCATTTGCATGCAAGTATGCGAAATTGGCACGGAAACTCCGATTCGGAAAGCACGACCACGATTTATTCGAGCTTATGTCAGATTCGACGATTCTTCGTTTCAGAAGTGTATTTCTGTGCGGAATCGCTGTCTCGCGTGCTATATCAGTGCATTTGCATGCAAGTATGCGAAATTGGAATAGAAACTCCGACCCGGCAAGTAGGATCACAATTTATTCGAGCCTATGTCAGATTCGACGATTCTTCGTTTCAGAAGTGTATTTCTGTGCGGAATCGCTGTTTCGCGTGCTAGATCAGTATATTTGTATGCAGATACGCGAAATTGGCACGGCAACTCCGATTTGGCAAGCACGATCACGATTTATTCGAGCTTATGTCAGATTCGACGATTCTTCGTTTCAGAAGTGTATTTCTGTGCGGAATCGCTGTTTAGCGTGCTAGATCAGTGCATTTGTATGCAAATATGCGAAATTGGCACGAAAACTCCGATTCGGCAAGCACGATCACGATTTATTCGAGCTTATGTCAGATTCGACGATTCTTCGTTTCAGAAGTGTATTTCTGTGTGGAATCGCTGTTTCGCGCGCTAGATCAGTGCATTTGCATGCAAGTATGAGTAATTGGAATCGAAACTCCGACCCGGCAATCACGACCACGATTTATTCGAGCTTATGTCAGATTCGACGATTCTTCGTTTCAGAAGTGTATTTCTGTGCGGAATCGCTGTCTCGCGTGCTATATCAGTGCATTTGCATGCAAGTATGACAAATTGGAATAGAAACTCCGACCCGGCAAGTACGATCACAATTTATTCGAGCCTATGTCAGATTCGACGATTCTTCGTTTCAGAAGTGTATTTCTGTGCGGAATCGCTGTTTCGCGTGCTAGATCAGTATATTTGTATGCAGATATGCGAAATTGGCACGGAAAGTCCGATTTGGCAAGCACGATCACGATTTATTCGAGCTTATGTCAGATTCGACGATTCTTCGTTTCAGAAGTGTATTTCTGTGTGGAATCGCTGTTTCGCGCGCTAGATCAGTGCATTTGCATGCAAATATGCGAAATTGGCACGAAAACTCCGATTCGGCAAGCACGATCACGATTTATTCGAGCTTATGTCAGATTCGACGATTCTTCGTTTGAGAAGTGTATTTCTGTGCGGAATCGCTGTTTCGCGCGCTAGATCAGTGCATTTGCATGCAAGTATGCGAAATTGGCACGGAAACTCCGATTCGGCAAGCACGACCACGATTCATTCGAGCTTATGTCTGTTTCGACATTCTTCGTTTCAGAAGTGTATTTCTGTGCGGAATCGCTGTTTCGCGCGCTAGATCAGTGCGTTTGCATGCAAGTATGCGAAATTGGAATCGAAACTCCGACCCGGCAATCACGATCACGATTTATTCGAGCTTATGTCAGATTCGACGATTCTTCGTTTCAGAAGTGTATTTCTGTGCGGAATCGCTGTTTCGCGTGCTATATCAGTGCATTTGCATGCAAGTATGCGAAATTGGAATAGAAACTCCGACCCGGCAAGCACGATCACAATTTATTCGAGCTTATGTCAGATTCGACGATTCTTCGTTTGAGAAGTGTATTTCTGTGCGGAATCGCTGTTTCGCGCGCTAGATCAGTGCATTTGCATGCAAATATGCGAAATTGGCACGAAAACTCCGATTCGGCAAGCACGATCACGATTTATGCGAGCTTATGTCAGATTCGACGATTCTTCGTTTCAGAAGTGTATTTCTGTGCGGAATCGCTGTTTCGCGCGCTAGATCAGTGCATTTGCATGCAAGTATGAGTAATTGGAATCGAAACTCCGACCCGGCAATCACGACCACGATTTATTCGAGCTTATGTCAGTTTCGACGATTCTTCGTTTCAGAAGTGTATTTCTGTGCGGAATCGCTGTCTCGCGTGCTATATCAGTGCATTTGCATGCAAGTATGCGAAATTGGAATAGAAACTCCGACCCGGCAAGTACGATCACAATTTATTCGAGCCTATGTCAGATTCGACGATTCTTCGTTTCAGAAGTGTATTTCTGTGCGGAATCGCTGTTTCGCGTGCTAGATCAGTATATTTGTATGCAGATATGCGAAATTGGCACGGAAAGTCCGATTTGGCAAGCACGATCACGATTTATTCGAGCTTATGTCAGATTCGACGATTCTTCGTTTCAGAAGTGTATTTCTGTGCGGAATCGCTGTTTCGCGTGCTATATCAGTGCATTTGCATGCAAGTATGCGAAATTGGCACGGAAACTCCGATTCGGAAAGCACGACCACGATTTATTCGAGCTTATGTCAGATTCGACGATTCTTCGTTTCAGAAGTGTATTTCTGTGCGGAATCGCTGTCTCGCGTGCTATATCAGTGCATTTGCATGCAAGTATGCGAAATTGGAATAGAAACTCCGACCCGGCAAGTAGGATCACAATTTATTCGAGCCTATGTCAGATTCGACGATTCTTCGTTTCAGAAGTGTATTTCTGTGCGGAATCGCTGTTTCGCGTGCTAGATCAGTATATTTGTATGCAGATATGCGAAATTGGCACGGCAACTCCGATTTGGCAAGCACGATCACGATTTATTCGAGCTTATGTCAGATTCGACGATTCTTCGTTTCAGAAGTGTATTTCTGTGTGGAATCGCTGTTTCGCGCGCTAGATCAGTGCATTTGCATGCAAATACGCGAAATTGGCACGAAAACTCCGATTCGGCAAGCACGATCACGATTTATTCGAGCTGATGTCACATTCGACGATTCTTCGTTTGAGAAGTGTATTTCTGTGCGGAATCGCTGTTTCGCGCGCTAGATCAGTGCATTTGCATGCAAGTATGAGTAATTGGAATCGAAACTCCGACCCGGCAATCACGACCACGATTTATTCGAGCTTATGTCAGATTCGACGATTCTTCGTTTCAGAAGTGTATTTCTGTGCGGAATCGCTGTCTCGCGTGCTATATCAGTGCATTTGCATGCAAGTATGACAAATTGGAATAGAAACTCCGACCCGGCAAGTACGATCACAATTTATTCGAGCCTATGTCAGATTCGACGATTCTTCGTTTCAGAAGTGTATTTCTGTGCGGAATCGCTGTTTCGCGTGCTAGATCAGTATATTTGTATGCAGATATGCGAAATTGGCACGGAAAGTCCGATTTGGCAAGCACGATCACGATTTATTCGAGCTTATGTCAGATTCGACGATTCTTCGTTTCAGAAGTGTATTTCTGTGCGGAATCGCTGTCTCGCGTGCTATATCAGTGCATTTGCATGCAAGTATGACAAATTGGAATAGAAACTCCGACCCGGCAAGTACGATCACAATTTATTCGAGCCTATGTCAGATTCGACGATTCTTCGTTTCAGAAGTGTATTTCTGTGCGGAATCGCTGTTTCGCGTGCTAGATCAGTATATTTGTATGCAGATATGCGAAATTGGCACGGAAAGTCCGATTTGGCAAGCACGATCACGATTTATTCGAGCTTATGTCAGATTCGACGATTCTTCGTTTCAGAAGTGTATTTCTGTGTGGAATCGCTGTTTCGCGCGCTAGATCAGTGCATTTGCATGCAAATATGCGAAATTGGCACGAAAACTCCGATTCGGCAAGCACGATCACGATTTATTCGAGCTTATGTCAGATTCGACGATTCTTCGTTTGAGAAGTGTATTTCTGTGCGGAATCGCTGTTTCGCGCGCTAGATCAGTGCATTTGCATGCAAGTATGAGTAATTGGAATCGAAACTCCGACCCGGCAATCACGATCACGATTTATTCGAGCTTATGTCAGATTCGACGATTCTTCGTTTCAGAAGTGTATTTCTGTGCGGAATCGCTGTTTCGCGTGCTATATCAGTGCATTTGCATGCAAGTATGCGAAATTGGCACGGAAACTCCGATTCGGCAAGCACGACCACGATTCATTCGAGCTTATGTCTGTTTCGACATTCTTCGTTTCAGAAGTGTATTTCTGTGCGGAATCGCTGTTTCGCGCGCTAGATCAGTGCGTTTGCATGCAAGTATGCGAAATTGGAATCGAAACTCCGACCCGGCAATCACGATCACGATTTATTCGAGCTTATGTCAGATTCGACGATTCTTCGTTTGAGAAGTGTATTTCTGTGCGGAATCGCTGTCTCGCGTGCTATATCAGTGCATTTGCATGCAAGTATGACAAATTGGAATAGAAACTCCGATTCGGCAAGCACGATCACGATTTATTCGAGCTTATGTCAGATTCGACGATTCTTCGTTTCAGAAGTGTATTTCTGTGCGGAATCGCCGTTTAGCGTGCTAGATCAGTGCATTTGTATGCAAATATGCGAAATTGGAACGAAAACTCCGATTCGGCAAGCACGATCACGATTTATTCGAGCTTATGTCAGATTCGACGATTCTTCGTTTCAGAAGTGTATTTCTGTGTGGAATAGCGGTTTTGCGCGCTAGATCAGTGCATTTGCATGCAAATACGCGAAATTGGCACGAAAACTCCGATTCGGCAAGCACGATCACGATTTATTCGAGCTTATGTCACATTCGACGATTCTTCGTTTGAGAAGTGTATTTCTGTGCGGAATCGCTGTTTCGCGTGCTATAACAGTGCATTTGCATGCAAGTATGCGAAATTGGAATAGAAACTCCGACCCGGCAAGTACGATCACAATTTATTCGAGCCTATGTCAGATTCGACGATTCTTCGTTTCAGAAGTGTATTTCTGTGCGGAATCGCTGTTTCGCGTGCTAGATCAGTATATTTGTATGCAGATATGCGAAATTGGCACGGAAAGTCCGATTTGGCAAGCACGATCACGATTTATTCGAGCTTATGTCAGATTCGACGATTCTTCGTTTCAGAAGTGTATTTCTGTGCGGAATCGCTGTTTCGCGTGCTATATCAGTGCATTTGCATGCAAGTATGCGAAATTGGCACGGAAACTCCGATTCGGAAAGCACGACCACGATTTATTCGAGCTTATGTCAGATTCGACGATTCTTCGTTTCAGAAGTGTATTTCTGTGCGGAATCGCTGTCTCGCGTGCTATATCAGTGCATTTGCATGCAAGTATGACAAATTGGAATAGAAACTCCGACCCGGCAAGTAGGATCACAATTTATTCGAGCCTATGTCAGATTCGACGATTCTTCGTTTCAGAAGTGTATTTCTGTGCGGAATCGCTGTTTCGCGTGCTAGATCAGTATATTTGTATGCAGATATGCGAAATTGGCACGGAAAGTCCGATTTGGCAAGCACGATCACGATTTATTCGAGCTTATGTCAGATTCGACGATTCTTCGTTTCAGAAGTGTATTTCTGTGCGGAATTGCTGTTTCGCGCGCTAGATCAGTGCGTTTGCATGCAAGTATGAGTAATTGGAATCGAAACTCCGACCCGGCAATCACGACCACGATTTATTCGAGCTTATGTCAGATTCGACGATTCTTCGTTTCAGAAGTGTATTTCTGTGCGGAATCGCTGTCTCGCGTGCTATATCAGTGCATTTGCATGCAAGTATGACAAATTGGAATAGAAACTCCGACCCGGCAAGTACGATCACAATTTATTCGAGCCTATGTCAGATTCGACGATTCTTCGTTTCAGAAGTGTATTTCTGTGCGGAATCGCTGTTTCGCGTGCTAGATCAGTATATTTGTATGCAGATATGCGAAATTGGCACGGAAAGTCCGATTTGGCAAGCACGATCACGATTTATTCGAGCTTATGTCAGATTCGACGATTCTTCGTTTCAGAAGTGTATTTCTGTGCGGAATCGCTGTTTCGCGTGCTATATCAGTGCATTTGCATGCAAGTATGCGAAATTGGCACGGAAACTCCGATTCGGAAAGCACGACCACGATTTATTCGAGCTTATGTCAGATTCGACGATTCTTCGTTTCAGAAGTGTATTTCTGTGCGGAATCGCTGTCTCGCGTGCTATATCAGTGCATTTGCATGCAAGTATGCGAAATTGGAATAGAAACTCCGACCCGGCAAGTAGGATCACAATTTATTCGAGCCTATGTCAGATTCGACGATTCTTCGTTTGAGAAGTGTATTTCTGTGCGGAATCGCTGTTTCGCGCGCTAGATCAGTGCATTTGCATGCAAGTATGAGTAATTGGAATCGAAACTCCGACCCGGCAATCACGATCACGATTTATTCGAGCTGATGTCACATTCGACGATTCTTCGTTTGAGAAGTGTATTTCTGTGCGGAATCGCTGTCTCGCGTGCTATATCAGTGCATTTGCATGCAAGTATGAGTAATTGGAATCGAAACTCCGACCCGGCAATCACGACCACGATTTATTCGAGCTTATGTCAGATTCGACGATTCTTCGTTTCAGAAGTGTATTTCTGTGCGGAATCGCTGTCTCGCGTGCTATATCACTGCATTTGCATGCAAGTATGACAAATTGGAATAGAAACTCCGACCCGGCAAGTACGATCACAATTTATTCGAGCCTATGTCAGATTCGACGATTCTTCGTTTCAGAAGTGTATTTCTGTGCGGAATCGCTGTTTCGCGTGCTAGATCAGTATATTTGTATGCAGATATGCGAAATTGGCACGGAAAGTCCGATTTGGCAAGCACGATCACGATTTATTCGAGCTTATGTCAGATTCGACGATTCTTCGTTTCAGAAGTGTATTTCTGTGTGGAATCGCTGTTTCGCGCGCTAGATCAGTGCATTTGCATGCAAATATGCGAAATTGGCACGAAAACTCCGATTCGGCAAGCACGATCACGATTTATTCGAGCTTATGTCAGATTCGACGATTCTTCGTTTGAGAAGTGTATTTCTGTGCGGAATCGCTGTTTCGCGCGCTAGATCAGTGCATTTGCATGCAAGTATGAGTAATTGGAATCGAAACTCCGACCCGGCAATCACGATCACGATTTATTCGAGCTTATGTCAGATTCGACGATTCTTCGTTTCAGAAGTGTATTTCTGTGCGGAATCGCTGTTTCGCGTGCTATATCAGTGCATTTGCATGCAAGTATGCGAAATTGGCACGGAAACTCCGATTCGGCAAGCACGACCACGATTCATTCGAGCTTATGTCTGTTTCGACATTCTTCGTTTCAGAAGTGTATTTCTGTGCGGAATCGCTGTTTCGCGCGCTAGATCAGTGCGTTTGCATGCAAGTATGCGAAATTGGAATCGAAACTCCGACCCGGCAATCACGATCACGATTTATTCGAGCTTATGTCAGATTCGACGATTCTTCGTTTGAGAAGTGTATTTCTGTGCGGAATCGCTGTCTCGCGTGCTATATCAGTGCATTTGCATGCAAGTATGACAAATTGGAATAGAAACTCCGATACGGCAAGCACGATCACGATTTATTCGAGCTTATGTCAGATTCGACGATTCTTCGTTTCAGAAGTGTATTTCTGTGCGGAATCGCCGTTTAGCGTGCTAGATCAGTGCATTTGTATGCAAATATGCGAAATTGGAACGAAAACTCCGATTCGGCAAGCACGATCACGATTTATTCGAGCTTATGTCAGATTCGACGATTCTTCGTTTCAGAAGTGTATTTCTGTGTGGAATAGCGGTTTTGCGCGCTAGATCAGTGCATTTGCATGCAAATACGCGAAATTGGCACGAAAACTCCGATTCGGCAAGCACGATCACGATTTATTCGAGCTTATGTCACATTCGACGATTCTTCGTTTGAGAAGTGTATTTCTGTGCGGAATCGCTGTTTCGCGTGCTATAACAGTGCATTTGCATGCAAGTATGCGAAATTGGAATAGAAACTCCGACCCGGCAAGTACGATCACAATTTATTCGAGCCTATGTCAGATTCGACGATTCTTCGTTTCAGAAGTGTATTTCTGTGCGGAATCGCTGTTTCGCGTGCTAGATCAGTATATTTGTATGCAGATATGCGAAATTGGCACGGAAAGTCCGATTTGGCAAGCACGATCACGATTTATTCGAGCTTATGTCAGATTCGACGATTCTTCGTTTCAGAAGTGTATTTCTGTGCGGAATCGCTGTTTCGCGTGCTATATCAGTGCATTTGCATGCAAGTATGCGAAATTGGCACGGAAACTCCGATTCGGAAAGCACGACCACGATTTATTCGAGCTTATGTCAGATTCGACGATTCTTCGTTTCAGAAGTGTATTTCTGTGCGGAATCGCTGTCTCGCGTGCTATATCAGTGCATTTGCATGCAAGTATGACAAATTGGAATAGAAACTCCGACCCGGCAAGTAGGATCACAATTTATTCGAGCCTATGTCAGATTCGACGATTCTTCGTTTCAGAAGTGTATTTCTGTGCGGAATCGCTGTTTCGCGTGCTAGATCAGTATATTTGTATGCAGATATGCGAAATTGGCACGGAAAGTCCGATTTGGCAAGCACGATCACGATTTATTCGAGCTTATGTCAGATTCGACGATTCTTCGTTTCAGAAGTGTATTTCTGTGCGGAATCGCTGTTTCGCGCGCTAGATCAGTGCGTTTGCATGCAAGTATGCGAAATTGGAATCGAAACTCCGACCCGGCAATCACGATCACGATTTATTCGAGCTTATGTCAGATTCGACGATTCTTCGTTTGAGAAGTGTATTTCTGTGCGGAATCGCTGTTTCGCGCGCTAGATCAGTGCATTTGCATGCAAATATGCGAAATTGGCACGAAAACTCCGATTCGGCAAGCACGATCACGATTTATTCGAGCTTATGTCAGATTCGACGATTCTTCGTTTCAGAAGTGTATTTCTGTGCGGAATCGCCGTTTAGCGTGCTAGATCAGTGCATTTGTATGCAAATATGCGAAATTGGAACGAAAACTCCGATTCGGCAAGCACGATCACGATTTATTCGAGCTTATGTCAGATTCGACGATTCTTCGTTTCAGAAGTGTATTTCTGTGTGGAATAGCTGTTTTGCGCGCTAGATCAGTGCATTTGCATGCAAATACGCGAAATTGGCACGAAAACTCCGATTCGGCAAGCACGATCACGATTTATTCGAGCTTATGTCACATTCGACGATTCTTCGTTTGAGAAGTGTATTTCTGTGCGGAATCGCTGTTTCGCGCGCTAGATCAGTGCATTTGCATGCAAGTATGAGTAATTGGAATCGAAACTCCGACCCGGCAATCACGACCACGATTTATTCGAGCTTATGTCAGATTCGACGATTCTTCGTTTCAGAAGTGTATTTCTGTGCGGAATCGCTGTCTCGCGTGCTATATCAGTGCATTTGCATGCAAGTATGCGAAATTGGAATAGAAACTCCGACCCGGCAAGTACGATCACAATTTATTCGAGCCTATGTCAGATTCGACGATTCTTCGTTTCAGAAGTGTATTTCTGTGCGGAATCGCTGTTTCGCGTGCTAGATCAGTATATTTGTATGCAGATATGCGAAATTGGCACGGAAAGTCCGATTTGGCAAGCACGATCAGCGATTTATTCGAGCTTATGTCAGATCGACGATTCTTCGTTTCAGAAGTGTATTTCTGTGCGGAATCGCTGTTTCGCGTGCTATATCAGTGCATTTGCATGCAAGTATGCGAAAATTGGCACGGAAACTCGATTCGGAAAGCACGACCACGATTTATTCGAGCTTATGTCAGATTCGACGATTCTTCGTTTCAGAAGTGTATTTCTGTGTGGAATCGCTGTTTCGCGCGCTAGATCAGTGCATTTGCATGCAAATACGCGAAATTGGCACGAAAACTCCGATTCGGCAAGCACGATCACGATTTATTCGAGCTTATGTCACATTCGACGATTCTTCGTTTGAGAAGTGTATTTCTGTGCGGAATCGCTGTTTCGCGCGCTAGATCAGTGCATTTGCATGCAAGTATGAGTAATTGGAATCGAAACTCCGACCCGGCAATCACGACCACGATTTATTCGATCTTATGTCAGATTCGACGATTCTTCTCGTTTCAGAAGTGTATTTCTGTGCGGAATCGCCGTTTAGCGTGCTAGATCAGTGCATTTGTATGCAAATATGCGAAATTGGAACGAAAACTCCGATTCGGCAAGCACGATCCGATTTATTCGAGCTTATGTCAGATTCGACGATTCTTCGTTTCAGAAGTGTATTTCTGTGTGGAATAGCTGTTTTGCGCGCTAGATCAGTGCATTTGCATGCAAATACGCGAAATTGGCACGAAAACTCCGATTCGGCAAGCACGATCACGATTTATTCGAGCTTATGTCACATTCGACGATTCTTCGTTTGAGAAGTGTATTTCTGTGCGGAATCGCTGTTTCGCGCGCTAGATCAGTGCATTTGCATGCAAGTATGAGTAATTGGAATCGAAACTCCGACCCGGCAATCACGACCACGATTTATTCGAGCTTATGTCAGATTCGACGATTCTTCGTTTCAGAAGTGTATTTCTGTGCGGAATCGCTGTCTCGCGTGCTATATCAGTGCATTTGCATGCAGTATGCGAAATTGGAAATAGAAACTCCGACCCGGCAAGTACGATCACAATTTATTCGAGCCTATGTCAGATTCGACGATTCTTCGTTTCAGAAGTGTATTTCTGTGCGGAATCGCTGTTCGCGTGCTAGATCAGTATATTTGTATGCAGATATGCGAAATTGGCACGAAAGTCCGATTTGGCAAGCACGATCACGATTTATTCGAGCTTATGTCAGATTCGACGATTCTTCGTTTCAGAAGTGTATTTCTGTGCGGAATCGCTGTTTCGCGTGCTATATCAGTGCATTTGCATGCAAGTATGCGAAATTGGCACGGAAACTCCGATTCGGAAAGCACGACCACGATTTATCGAGCTTATGTCAGATTCGACGATTCTTCGTTTCAGAAGTGTATTTCTGTGTGGAATCGCTGTTTCGCGCGCTAGATCAGTGCGTTTGCATGCAAGTATGCGAAATTGGAATCGAAACTCCGACACCGGCAATCACGATCACGATTTATTCGAGCTTATGTCAGATTCGACGATTCTTCGTTTGAGAAGTGTATTTCTGTGCGGAATCGCTGTTTCGCGCGCTAGATCAGTGCATTTGCATGCAAATATGCGAAATTGGCACGAAAACTCCGATTCGGCAAGCACGATCACGATTTATTCGAGCTTATGTCAGATTCGACGATTCTTCGTTTCAGAAGTGTATTTCTGTGCGAATCGCTGTCTCGCGTGCTATATCAGTGCATTTGCATGCAAGTATGACAAATTGGAATAGAAACTCCGACCCGGCAAGTACGATCACAATTTATTCGAGCCTATGTCAGATTCGACGATTCTTCGTTTCAGAAGTGTATTTCTGTGCGGAATCGCTGTTTCGCGTGCTAGATCAGTATATTTGTATGCAGATATGCGAAATTGGCACGGAAAGTCCGATTTGGCAAGCACGATCACGATTTATTCGAGCTTATGTCAGATTCGACGATTCTTCGTTTCAGAAGTGTATTTCTGTGTGGAATCGCTGTTTCGCGCGCTAGATCAGTGCATTTGCATGCAAATATGCGAAATTGGCACGAAAACTCCGATTCGGCAAGCACGATCACGATTTATTCGAGCTTATGTCAGATTCGACGATTCTTCGTTTGAGAAGTGTATTTCTGTGCGGAATCGCTGTTTCGCGCGCTAGATCAGTGCATTTGCATGCAAGTATGAGTAATTGGAATCGAAACTCCGACCCGGCAATCACGATCACGATTTATTCGAGCTTATGTCAGATTCGACGATTCTTCGTTTCAGAAGTGTATTTCTGTGCGGAATCGCTGTTTCGCGTGCTATATCAGTGCATTTGCATGCAAGTATGCGAAATTGGCACGGAAACTCCGATTCGGCAAGCACGACCACGATTCATTCGAGCTTATGTCTGTTTCGACATTCTTCGTTTCAGAAGTGTATTTCTGTGCGGAATCGCTGTTTCGCGCGCTAGATCAGTGCGTTTGCATGCAAGTATGCGAAATTGGAATCGAAACTCCGACCCGGCAATCACGATCACGATTTATTCGAGCTTATGTCAGATTCGACGATTCTTCGTTTGAGAAGTGTATTTCTGTGCGGAATCGCTGTTTCGCGCGCTAGATCAGTGCATTTGCATGCAAATACGCGAAATTGGCACGAAAACTCCGATTCGGCAAGCACGATCACGATTTATTCGAGCTTATGTCACATTCGACGATTCTTCGTTTGAGAAGTGTATTTCTGTGCGGAATCGCTGTTTCGCGCGCTAGATCAGTGCATTTGCATGCAAGTATGAGTAATTGGAATCGAAACTCCGACCCGGCAATCACGACCACGATTTATTCGAGCTTATGTCAGATTCGACGATTCTTCGTTTCAGAAGTGTATTTCTGTGCGGAATCGCTGTCTCGCGTGCTATATCAGTGCATTTGCATGCAAGTATGACAAATTGGAATAGAAACTCCGACCCGGCAAGTACGATCACAATTTATTCGAGCCTATGTCAGATTCGACGATTCTTCGTTTCAGAAGTGTATTTCTGTGCGGAATCGCTGTTTCGCGTGCTAGATCAGTATATTTGTATGCAGATATGCGAAATTGGCACGGAAAGTCCGATTTGGCAAGCACGATCACGATTTATTCGAGCTTATGTCAGATTCGACGATTCTTCGTTTCAGAAGTGTATTTCTGTGCGGAATCGCTGTTTCGCGTGCTATATCAGTGCATTTGCATGCAAGTATGCGAAATTGGCACGGAAACTCCGATTCGGAAAGCACGACCACGATTTATTCGAGCTTATGTCAGATTCGACGATTCTTCGTTTCAGAAGTGTATTTCTGTGCGGAATCGCTGTCTCGCGTGCTATATCAGTGCATTTGCATGCAAGTATGCGAAATTGGAATAGAAACTCCGACCCGGCAAGTAGGATCACAATTTATTCGAGCCTATGTCAGATTCGACGATTCTTCGTTTCAGAAGTGTATTTCTGTGCGGAATCGCTGTTTCGCGTGCTAGATCAGTATATTTGTATGCAGATATGCGAAATTGGCACGGCAACTCCGATTTGGCAAGCACGATCACGATTTATTCGAGCTTATGTCAGATTCGACGATTCTTCGTTTCAGAAGTGTATTTCTGTGCGGAATCGCTGTTTAGCGTGCTAGATCAGTGCATTTGTATGCAAATATGCGAAATTGGCACGAAAACTCCGATTCGCCAAGCACGATCACGATTTATTCGAGCTTATGTCAGATTCGACGATTCTTCGTTTGAGAAGTGTATTTCTGTGCGGAATCGCTGTTTCGCGCGCTAGATCAGTGCATTTGCATGCAAGTATGAGTAATTGGAATCGAAACTCCGACCCGGCAATCACGATCACGATTTATTCGAGCTTATGTCAGATTCGACGATTCTTCGTTTCAGAAGTGTATTTCTGTGCGGAATCGCTGTTTCGCGTGCTATATCAGTGCATTTGCATGCGAGTATGCGAAATTGGCACGGAAACTCCGATTCGGCAAGCACGACCACGATTCATTCGAGCTTATGTCTGTTTCGACATTCTTCGTTTCAGAAGTGTATTTCTGTGCGGAATCGCTGTTTCGCGCGCTAGATCAGTGCGTTTGCATGCAAGTATGCGAAATTGGAATCGAAACTCCGACCCGGCAATCACGATCACGATTTATTCGAGCTTATGTCAGATTCGACGATTCTTCGTTTGAGAAGTGTATTTCTGTGCGGAATCGCTGTTTCGCGCGCTAGATCAGTGCATTTGCATGCAAATATGCGAAATTGGCACGAAAACTCCGATTCGGCAAGCACGATCACGATTTATTCGAGCTTATGTCAGATTCGACGATTCTTCGTTTCAGAAGTGTATTTCTGTGCGGAATCGCCGTTTAGCGTGCTAGATCAGTGCATTTGTATGCAAATATGCGAAATTGGAACGAAAACTCCGATTCGGCAAGCACGATCACGATTTATTCGAGCTTATGTCAGATTCGATGATTCTTCGTTTCAGAAGTGTATTTCTGTGTGGAATAGCTGTTTTGCGCGCTAGATCAGTGCATTTGCATGCAAATACGCGAAATTGGCACGAAAACTCCGATTCGGCAAGCACGATCACGATTTATTCGAGCTTATGTCACATTCGACGATTCTTCGTTTGAGAAGTGTATTTCTGTGCGGAATCGCTGTTTCGCGCGCTAGATCAGTGCATTTGCATGCAAGTATGAGTAATTGGAATCGAAACTCCGACCCGGCAATCACGACCACGATTTATTCGAGCTTATGTCAGATTCGACGATTCTTCGTTTCAGAAGTGTATTTCTGTGCGGAATCGCTGTCTCGCGTGCTATATCAGTGCATTTGCATGCAAGTATGCGAAATTGGAATAGAAACTCCGACCCGGCAAGTACGATCACAATTTATTCGAGCCTATGTCAGATTCGACGATTCTTCGTTTCAGAAGTGTATTTCTGTGCGGAATCGCAGTTTCGCGTGCTAGATCAGTATATTTGTATGCAGATATGCGAAATTGGCACGGAAAGTCCGATTTGGCAAGCACGATCACGATTTATTCGAGCTTATGTCAGATTCTACGATTCTTCGTTTCAGAAGTGTATTTCTGTGCGGAATCGCTGTTTCGCGTGCTATATCAGTGCATTTGCATGCAAGTATGCGAAATTGGCACGGAAACTCCGATTCGGAAAGCACGACCACGATTTATTCGAGCTTATGTCAGATTCGACGATTCTTCGTTTCAGAAGTGTATTTCTGTGCGGAATCGCTGTCTCGCGTGCTATATCAGTGCATTTGCATGCAAGTATGCGAAATTGGAATAGAAACTCCGACCCGGCAAGTAGGATCACAATTTATTCGAGCCTATGTCAGATTCGACGATTCTTCGTTTCAGAAGTGTATTTCTGTGCGGAATCGCTGTTTCGCGTGCTAGATCAGTATATTTGTATGCAGATATGCGAAATTGGCACGGCAACTCCGATTTGGCAAGCACGATCACGATTTATTCGAGCTTATGTCAGATTCGACGATTCTTCGTTTCAGAAGTGTATTTCTGTGCGGAATCGCTGTTTAGCGTGCTAGATCAGTGCATTTGTATGCAAATATGCGAAATTGGCACGAAAACTCCGATTCGCCAAGCACGATCACGATTTATTCGAGCTTATGTCAGATTCGACGATTCTTTGTTTCAGAAGTGTATTTCTGTGTGGAATCGCTGTTTTGCGCGCTAGATCAGTGCATTTGCATGCAAATACGCGAAATTGGCACGAAAACTCCGATTCGGCAAGCACGATCACGATTTATTCGAGCTTATGTCACATTCGACGATTCTTCGTTTGAGAAGTGTATTTCTGTGCGGAATCGCTGTTTCGCGCGCTAGATCAGTGCATTTGCATGCAAGTATGAGTAATTGGAATCGAAACTCCGACCCGGCAATCACGACCACGATTTATTCGAGCTTATGTCAGATTCGACGATTCTTCGTTTCAGAAGTGTATTTCTGTGCGGAATCGCTGTCTCGCGTGCTATATCAGTGCATTTGCATGCAAGTATGCGAAATTGGAATAGAAACTCCGACCCGGCAAGTACGATCACAATTTATTCGAGCCTATGTCAGATTCGACGATTCTTCGTTTCAGAAGTGTATTTCTGTGCGGAATCGCTGTTTCGCGTGCTAGATCAGTATATTTGTATGCAGATATGCGAAATTGGCACGGCAACTCCGATTTGGCAAGCACGATCACGATTTATTCGAGCTTATGTCAGATTCGACGATTCTTCGTTTCAGAAGTGTATTTCTGTGCGGAATCGCTGTTTAGCGTGCTAGATCAGTGCATTTGTATGCAAATATGCGAAATTGGCACGAAAACTCCGATTCGCCAAGCACGATCACGATTTATTCGAGCTTATGTCAGATTCGACGATTCTTCGTTTCAGAAGTGTATTTCTGTGTGGAATCGCTGTTTTGCGCGCTAGATCAGTGCATTTGCATGCAAATACGCGAAATTGGAATAGAAACTCCGACCCGGCAAGTAGGATCACAATTTATTCGAGCCTATGTCAGATTCGACGATTCTTCGTTTCAGAAGTGTATTTCTGTGCGGAATCGCTGTTTCGCGTGCTAGATCAGTATATTTGTATGCAGATATGCGAAATTGGCACGGCAACTCCGATTTGGCAAGCACGATCACGATTTATTCGAGCTTATGTCAGATTCGACGATTCTTCGTTTCAGAAGTGTATTTCTGTGCGGAATCGCTGTTTAGCGTGCTAGATCAGTGCATTTGTATGCAAATATGCGAAATTGGCACGAAAACTCCGATTCGCCAAGCACGATCACGATTTATTCGAGCTTATGTCAGATTCGACGATTCTTCCTTTCAGAAGTGTATTTCTGTGTGGAATCGCTGTTTCGCGCGCTAGATCAGTGCATTTGCATGCAAATACGCGAAATTGGCACGAAAACTCCGATTCGGCAAGCACGATCACGATTTATTCGAGCTTATGTCACATTCGACGATTCTTCGTTTGAGAAGTGTATTTCTTTGCGGAATCGCTGTTTCGCGCGCTAGATCAGTGCATTTGCATGCAAGTATGAGTAATTGGAATCGAAACTCCGACCCGGCAATCACGACCACGATTTATTCGAGCTTATGTCAGATTCGACGATTCTTCGTTTCAGAAGTGTATTTCTGTGCGGAATCGCTGTCTCGCGTGCTATATCAGTGCATTTGCATGCAAGTATGACAAATTGGAATAGAAACTCCGACCCGGCAAGTACGATCACAATTTATTCGAGCCTATGTCAGATTCGACGATTCTTCGTTTCAGAAGTGTATTTCTGTGCCGAATCGCTGTTTCGCGTGCTAGATCAGTATATTTGTATGCAGATATGCGAAATTGGCACGGAAAGTCCGATTTGGCAAGCACGATCACGATTTATTCGAGCTTATGTCAGATTCGACGATTCTTCGTTTCAGAAGTGTATTTCTGTGCGGAATCGCTGTCTCGCGTGCTATATCAGTGCATTTGCATGCAAGTATGACAAATTGGAATAGAAACTCCGACCCGCCAAGTACGATCACAATTTATTCGAGCCTATGTCAGATTCGACGATTCTTCGTTTCAGAAGTGCATTTCTGTGCGGAATCGCTGTTTCGCGCGCTAGATCAGTGCATTTGCATGCAAGTATGAGTAATTGGAATCGAAACTCCGACCCGGCAATCACGACCACGATTTATTCGAGCTTATGTCAGATTCGACGATTCTTCGTTTCAGAAGTGTATTTCTGTGCGGAATCGCTGTCTCGCGTGCTATATCAGTGCATTTGCATGCAAGTATGACAAATTGGAATAGAAACTCCGACCCGGCAAGTACGATCACAATTTATTCGAGCCTATGTCAGATTCGACGATTCTTCGTTTCAGAAGTGTATTTCTGTGCGGAATCGCTGTTTCGCGTGCTATATCAGTGCATTTGCATGCAAGCATGCGAAATTGGCACGGAAACTCCGATTCGGAAAGCACGACCACGATTTATTCGAGCTTATGTCAGATTCGACGATTCTTCGTTTCAGAAGTGTATTTCTGTGCGGAATCGCTGTCTCGCGTGCTATATCAGTGCATTTGCATGCAAGTATGCGAAATTGGAATAGAAACTCCGACCCGGCAAGTACGATCACAATTTATTCGAGCCTATGTCAGATTCGACGATTCTTCGTTTCAGAAGTGTATTTCTGTGCGGAATCGCTGTTTCGCGTGCTAGATCAGTATATTTGTATGCAGATATGCGAAATTGGCACGGCAACTCCGATTTGGCAAGCACGATCACGATTTATTCGAGCTTATGTCAGATTCGACGATTCTTCGTTTCAGAAGTGTATTTCTGTGCGGAATCGCTGTTTAGCGTGCTAGATCAGTGCATTTGTATGCAAATATGCGAAATTGGCACGAAAACTCCGATTCGGCAAGCACGATCACGATTTATTCGAGCTTTTGTCAGATTCGACGATTCTTCGTTTCAGAAGTGTATTTCTGTGTGGAATCGCTGTTTCGCGCGCTAGATCAGTACATTTGCATGCAAATACGCGAAATTGGCACGAAAACTCCGATTCGGCAAGCACGATCACGATTTATTCGAGCTTATGTCACATTCGACGATTCTTCGTTTGAGAAGTGTATTTCTGTGCGGAATCGCTGTTTCGCGCGCTAGATCAGTGCATTTGCATGCAAGTATGAGTAATTGGAATCGAAACTCCGACCCGGCAATCACGACCACGATTTATTCGAGCTTATGTCAGATTCGACGATTCTTCGTTTCAGAAGTGTATTTCTGTGCGGAATCGCTGTCTCGCGTGCTATATCAGTGCATTTGCATGCAAGTATGACAAATTGGAATAGAAACTCCGACCCGGCAAGTACGATCACAATTTATTCGAGCCTATGTCAGATTCGACGATTCTTCGTTTCAGAAGTGTATTTCTGTGCGGAATCGCTGTTTCGCGTGCTAGATCAGTATATTTGTATGCAGATATGCGAAATTGGCACGGAAAGTCCGATTTGGCAAGCACGATCACGATTTATTCGAGCTTATGTCAGATTCGACGATTCTTCGTTTCAGAAGTGTATTTCTGTGTGGAATCGCTGTTTCGCGCGCTAGATCAGTGCATTTGCATGCAAATATGCGAAATTGGCACGAAAACTCCGATTCGGCAAGCACGATCACGATTTATTCGAGCTTATGTCAGATTCGACGATTCTTCGTTTGAGAAGTGTATTTCTGTGCGGAATCGCTGTTTCGCGCGCTAGATCAGTGCATTTGCATGCAAGTATGAGTAATTGGAATCGAAACTCCGACCCGGCAATCACGATCACGATTTATTCGAGCTTATGTCAGATTCGACGATTCTTCGTTTCAGAAGTGTATTTCTGTGCGGAATCGCTGTTTCGCGTGCTATATCAGTGCATTTGCATGCAAGTATGCGAAATTGGCACGGAAACTCCGATTCGGCAAGCACGACCACGATTCATTCGAGCTTATGTCTGTTTCGACATTCTTCGTTTCAGAAGTGTATTTCTGTGCGGAATCGCTGTTTCGCGCGCTAGATCAGTGCGTTTGCATGCAAGTATGCGAAATTGGAATCGAAACTCCGACCCGGCAATCACGATCACGATTTATTCGAGCTTATGTTAGATTCGACGATTCTTCGTTCCAGAAGTGTATTTCTGTGCGGAATCGCTGTTTCGCGTGCTATATCAGTGCATTTGGATGCAAGTATGCGAAATTGGAATAGAAACTCCGACCCGGCAAGCACGATCACAATTTATTCGAGCTTATGTCAGATTCGACGATTCTTCGTTTGAGAAGTGTATTTCTGTGCGGAATCGCTGTTTCGCGCGCTAGATCAGTGCATTTGCATGCAAATATGCGAAATTGGCACGAAAACTCCGATTCGGCAAGCACGATCACGATTTATTCGAGCTTATGTCAGATTCGACGATTCTTCGTTTCAGAAGTGTATTTCTGTGCGGAATCGCCGTTTAGCGTGCTAGATCAGTGCATTTGTATGCAAATATGCGAAATTGGAACGAAAACTCCGATTCGGCAAGCACGATCACGATTTATTCGAGCTTATGTCAGATTCGACGATTCTTCGTTTGAGAAGTGTATTTCTGTGCAGAATCGCTGTTTCGCGCGCTAGATCAGTGCATTTGCATGCATGTATGAGTAATTGGAATCGAAACTCCGACCCGGCAATCACGACCACGATTTATTCGAGCTTATGTCAGATTGGACGATTCTTCGTTTGAGAAGTGTATTTCTGTGCGTAATCGCTGTCTCGCGTGCTATATCAGTGCATTTGCATGCAAATATGCGAAATTCGCACGAAAACTCCGATTCGGCAAGCACGATCACGATTTATTCGAGCTTATGTCAGATTCGGCGATTCTTCGTTCGAGAAGTTTATTTCTGTGCGGAATCGCTGTTTCGCGCGCTAGATCAGTGCATTTGCATGCAAGTATGAGTAATTGGAATCGAAACTCCGACCCGGCAATCACGATCACGATTTATTCGAGCTTATGTCAGATTCGACGATTCTTCGTTTCAGAAGTGTATTTCTGTGCGGAATCGCTGTCTCGCGTGCTATATCAGTGCATTTGCATGCAAGTATGACAAATTGGAATAGAAACTCCGACCCGGCAAGTACGATCACAATTTATTCGAGCCTATTTCAGATTCGACGATTCTTCGTTTCAGAAGTGTATTTCTGTGCGGAATCGCTGTTTCGCGTGCTAGATCAGTATATTTGTATGCAGATATGCGAAATTGGCACGGAAAGTCCGATTTGGCAAGCACGATCACGATTTATTCGAGCTTATGTCAGATTCGACGATTCTTCGTTTCAGAAGTGTATTTCTGTGTGGAATCGCTGTTTCGCGCGCTAGATCAGTGCATTTGCATGCAAATATGCGAAATTGGCACGAAAACTCCGATTCGGCAAGCACGATCACGATTTATTCGAGCTTATGTCAGATTCGACGATTCTTCGTTTGAGAAGTGTATTTCTGTGCGGAATCGCTGTTTCGCGCGCTAGATCAGTGCATTTGCATGCAAGTATGAGTAATTGGAATCGAAACTCCGACCCGGCAATCACGATCACGATTTATTCGAGCTTATGTCAGATTCGACGATTCTTCGTTTCAGAAGTGTATTTCTGTGCGGAATCGCTGTTTCGCGTGCTATATCAGTGCATTTGCATGCAAGTATGCGAAATTGGCACGGAAACTCCGATTCGGCAAGCACGACCACGATTCATTCGAGCTTATGTCTGTTTCGACATTCTTCGTTTCAGAAGTGTATTTCTGTGCGGAATCGCTGTTTCGCGCGCTAGATCAGTGCGTTTGCATGCAAGTATGCGAAATTGGAATCGAAACTCCGACCCGGCAATCACGATCACGATTTATTCGAGCTTATGTCAGATTCGACGATTCTTCGTTTCAGAAGTGTATTTCTGTGCGGAATCGCTGTTTCGCGTGCTATATCAGTGCATTTGGATGCAAGTATGCGAAATTGGAATAGAAACTCCGACCCGGCAAGCACGATCACAATTTATTCGAGCTTATGTCAGATTCGACGATTCTTCGTTTGAGAAGTGTATTTCTGTGCGGAATCGCTGTTTCGCGCGCTAGATCAGTGCATTTGCATGCAAATATGCGAAATTGGCACGAAAACTCCGATTCGGCAAGCACGATCACGATTTATTCGAGCTTATGTCAGATTCGACGATTCTTCGTTTCAGAAGTGTATTTCTGTGCGGAATCGCCGTTTAGCGTGCTAGATCAGTGCATTTGTATGCAAATATGCGAAATTGGAACGAAAACTCCGATTCGGCAAGCACGATCACGATTTATTCGAGCTTATGTCAGATTCGACGATTCTTCGTTTGAGAAGTGTATTTCTGTGCGGAATCGCTGTTTCGCGCGCTAGATCAGTGCATTTGCATGCATGTATGAGTAATTGGAATCGAAACTCCGACCCGGCAATCACGACCACGATTTATTCGAGCTTATGTCAGATTGGACGATTCTTCGTTTGAGAAGTGTATTTCTGTGCGTAATCGCTGTCTCGCGTGCTATATCAGTGCATTTGCATGCAAGTATGCGAAATTGGCACGGAAACTCCGATTCGGCAAGCACGACCACGATTCATTCGAGCTTATGTCTGTTTCGACATTCTTCGTTTCAGAAGTGTATTTCTGTGCGGAATCGCTGTTTCGCGCGCTAGATCAGTGCGTTTGCATGCAAATATGCGAAATTGGCACGAAAACTCCGATTCGTCAAGCACGATCACAATTTATTCGAGCTTATGTCAGATTCGACGATTCTTCGTTTCAGAAGTGTATTTCTGTGCGGAATCGCCGTTTCGCGCGCTGGATCAGTGCGTTTGCATGCAAGTATGAGAAATTGGAATCGAAACTCCGACCCGGCAATCACGATCACGATTTATTCGAGCTTATGTCAGATTCGACGATTCTTCGTTTCAGAAGTGTATTTCTGTGCGGAATCGCTGTTTCGCGTGCTATATCAGTGCATTTGCATGCAAGTATGCGAAATTGGCACGGAAACTCCGATTCGGCAAGCACGACCACGATTCATTCGAGCTTATGTCTGTTTCGACATTCTTCGTTTCAGAAGTGTATTTCTGTGCGGAATCGCTGTTTCGCGCGCTAGATCAGTGCGTTTGCATGCAAGTATGCGAAATTGGAATCGAAACTCCGACCCGGCAATCACGATCACGATTTATTCGAGCTTATGTCAGATTCGACGATTCTTCGTTTCAGAAGTGTATTTCTGTGCGGAATCGCTGTTTCGCGTGCTATATCAGTGCATTTGGATGCAAGTATGCGAAATTGGAATAGAAACTCCGACCCGGCAAGCACGATCACAATTTATTCGAGCTTATGTCAGATTCGACGATTCTTCGTTTGAGAAGTGTATTTCTGTGCGTAATCGCTGTCTCGCGTGCTATATCAGTGCATTTGCATGCAAATATGCGAAATTGGCACGAAAACTCCGATTCGGCAAGCACGATCACGATTTATTCGAGCTTATGTCAGATTCGACGATTCTTCGTTTGAGAAGTGTATTTCTGTGCGGAATCGCTGTTTCGCGCGCTAGATCAGTGCATTTGCATGCAAGTATGAGTAATTGGAATCGAAACTCCGACCCGGCAATCACGATCACGATTTATTCGAGCTTATGTCAGATTCGACGATTCTTCGTTTCAGAAGTGTATTTCTGTGCGGAATCGCTGTTTCGCGTGCTATATCAGTGCATTTGCATGCAAGTATGCGAAATTGGCACGGAAACTCCGATTCGGCAAGCACGACCACGATTCATTCGAGCTTATGTCTGTTTCGACATTCTTCGTTTCAGAAGTGTATTTCTGTGCGGAATCGCTGTTTCGCGCGCTAGATCAGTGCGTTTGCATGCAAGTATGCGAAATTGGAATCGAAACTCCGACCCGGCAATCACGATCACGATTTATTCGAGCTTATGTCAGATTCGACGATTCTTCGTTTCAGAAGTGTATTTCTGTGCGGAATCGCTGTTTCGCGTGCTATATCAGTGCATTTGCATGCAAGTATGCGAAATTGGAATAGAAAATCCGACCCGGCAAGCACGATCACCATTTATTCGAGCCTATGTCTGTTTCGACATTCTTCGTTTCAGAAGTGTATTTCTGTGCGGAATCGCCGTTTCGCGCGCTGGATCAGTGCGTTTGCATGCAAGTATGAGAAATTGGAATCGAAACTCCGACCCGGCAATCACGATCACGATTTATTCGAGCTTATGTCAGATTCGACGATTCTTCGTTTCAGAAGTGTATTTCTGTGCGGAATCGCTGTTTCGCGCGCTAGATCAGTGCATTTGCATGCATGTATGAGTAATTGGAATCGAAACTCCGACCCGGCAATCACGACCACGATTTATTCGAGCTTATGTCAGATTGGACGATTCTTCGTTTGAGAAGTGTATTTCTGTGCGTAATCGCTGTCTCGCGTGCTATATCAGTGCATTTGCATGCAAATATGCGAAATTGGCACGAAAACTCCGATTCGGCAAGCACGATCACGATTTATTCGAGCTTATGTCAGATTCGACGATTCTTCGTTTGAGAAGTGTATTTCTGTGCGGAATCGCTGTTTCGCGCGCTAGATCAGTGCATTTGCATGCAAGTATGAGTAATTGGAATCGAAACACCGACCCGGCAATCACGATCACGATTTATTCGAGCTTATGTCAGATTCGACGATTCTTCGTTTCAGAAGTGTATTTCTGTGCGGAATCGCTGTTTCGCGTGCTATATCAGTGCATTTGCATGCAAGTATGCGAAATTTGCACGGAAACTCCGATTCGGCAAGCACGACCACGATTCATTCGAGCTTATGTCAGATTCGACGATTCTTCGTTTCAGAAGTGTATTTCTGTGCGGAATCGCTGTTTCGCGTGCTATATCAGTGCATTTGCATGCAAGTATGCGAAATTGGAATAGAAAATCCGACCCGGCAAGCACGATCACCATTTATTCGAGCCTATGTCTGTTTCGACATTCTTCGTTTCAGAAGTGTATTTCTGTGCGGAATCGCTGTTTCGCGTGCTATATCAGTGCATTTGCATGCAAGTATGCGAAATTGGCACGGAAACTCCGATTCGGCAAGCACGACCACGATTCATTCGAGCTTATGTCTGTTTCGACATTCTTCGTTTCAGAAGTGTATTTCTGTGCGGAATCGCTGTTTCGCGCGCTAGATCAGTGCGTTTGCATGCAAGTATGAGAAATTGGAATCGAAACTCCGACCCGGCAATCACGATCACGATTTATTCGAGCTTATGTCAGATTCGACGATTCTTCGTTTCAGAAGTGTATTTCTGTGCGGAATCGCTGTTTCGCGCGCTAGATCAGTGCATTTGCATGCACGTATGCGAAATTGGAATAGAAAATCCGACCCGGCAAGCACGATCACAATTTATTCGAGCCTATGTCAGATTCGACGATTCTTCGTTTCAGAAGTGTATTTCTGTGCGGAATCGCTGTTTCGCGTGCTATATCAGTGCATTTGCATGCAAGTATGACAAATTGGAATAGAAACTCCGACCCGGCAAGTACGATCACAATTTATTCGAGCCTATGTCAGATTCGACGATTCTTCGTTTCAGAAGTGTATTTCTGTGCGGAATCGCTGTTTCGCGTGCTAGATCAGTATATTTGTATGCAGATATGCGAAATTGGCACGGAAAGTCCGATTTGGCAAGCACGATCACGATTTATTCGAGCTTATGTCAGATTTGACGATTCTTCGTTTCAGAAGTGTATTTCTGTGTGGAATCGCTGTTTCGCGCGCTAGATCAGTGCATTTGCATGCAAATATGCGAAATTGGCACGAAAACTCCGATTCGGCAAGTACGATCACAATTTATTCGAGCTTATGTCAGATTCGACGATTCTTCGTTTCAGAAGTGTATTTCTGTGCGGAATCGCCGTTTCGCGCGCTGGATCAGTGCGTTTGCATGCAAGTATGAGAAATTGGAATCGAAACTCCGACCCGGCAATCACGATCACGATTTATTCGAGCTTATGTCAGATTCGACGATTCTTCGTTTCAGAAGTGTATTTCTGTGCGGAATCGCTGTTTCGCGCGCTAGATCAGTGCATTTGCATGCACGTATGCGAAATTGGAATAGAAAATCCGACCCGGCAAGCACGATCACAATTTATTCGAGCCTATGTCAGATTCGACGATTCTTCGTTTCAGAAGTGTATTTCTGTGCGGAATCGCTGTTTCGCGTGCTATATCAGTGCATTTGCATGCAAGTATGACAAATTGGAATAGAAACTCCGACCCGGCAAGTACGATCACAATTTATTCGAGCCTATGTCAGATTCGACGATTCTTCGTTTCAGAAGTGTATTTCTGTGCGGAATCGCTGTTTCGCGAGCTAGATCAGTATATTTGTATGCAGATATGCGAAATTGGCACGGAAAGTCCGATTTGGCAAGCACGATCACGATTTATTCGAGCTTATGTCAGATTTGACGATTCTTCGTTTCAGAAGTGTATTTCTGTGTGGAATCGCTGTTTCGCGCGCTAGATCAGTGCATTTGCATGCAAATATGCGAAATTGGCACGAAAACTCCGATTCGGCAAGCACGATCACAATTTATTCGAGCTTATGTCAGATTCGACGATTCTTCGTTTCAGAAGTGTATTTCTGTGCGGAATCGCCGTTTCGCGCGCTGGATCAGTGCGTTTGCATGCAAGTATGAGAAATTGGAATCGAAACTCCGACCCGGCAATCACGATCACGATTTATTCGAGCTTATGTCAGATTCGACGATTCTTCGTTTCAGAAGTGTATTTCTGTGCGGAATCGCTGTTTCGCGTGCTATATCAGTGCATTTGCATGCAAGTATGCGAAATTGGCACGGAAACTCCGATTCGGCAAGCACGACCACGATTCATTCGAGCTTATGTCTGTTTCGACATTCTTCGTTTCAGAAGTGTATTTCTGTGCGGAATCGCTGTTTCGCGCGCTAGATCAGTGCGTTTGCATGCAAGTATGCGAAATTGGAATCGAAACTCCGACCCGGCAATCACGATCACGATTTATTCGAGCTTATGTCAGATTCGACGATTCTTCGTTTCAGAAGTGTATTTCTGTGCGGAATCGCTGTTTCGCGTGCTATATCAGTGCATTTGGATGCAAGTATGCGAAATTGGAATAGAAACTCCGACCCGGCAAGCACGATCACAATTTATTCGAGCTTATGTCAGATTCGACGATTCTTCGTTTGAGAAGTGTATTTCTGTGCGGAATCGCTGTTTCGCGCGCTAGATCAGTGCATTTGCATGCAAATATGCGAAATTGGCACGAAAACTCAGATTCGGCAAGCACGATCACGATTTATTCGAGCTTATGTCAGATTCGACGATTCTTCGTTTCAGAAGTGTATTTCTGTGCGGAATCGCCGTTTAGCGTGCTAGATCAGTGCATTTGCATGCACGTATGCGAAATTGGAATAGAAAATCCGACCCGGCAAGCACGATCACAATTTATTCGAGCCTATGTCAGATTCGACGATTCTTCGTTTCAGAAGTGTATTTCTGTGCGGAATCGCTGTTTCGCGCGCTAGATCAGTGCGTTTGCATGCAAGTATGCGAAATTGGAATCGAAACTCCGACCCGGCAATCACGATCACGATTTATTCGAGCTTATGTCAGATTCGACGATTCTTCGTTTCAGAAGTGTATTTCTGTGCGGAATCGCTGTTTCGCGTGCTATATCAGTGCATTTGCATGCAAGTATGCGAAATTGGAATAGAAACTCCGACCCGGCAAGCACGAACACAATTTATTCGAGCTTATGTCAGATTCGACGATTCTTCGTTTGAGAAGTGTATTTCTGTGCGGAATCGCTGTTTCGCGCGCTAGATCAGTGCATTTGCATGCAAATATGCGAAATTGGCACGAAAACTCCGATTCGGCAATCACGATCACGATTTATTCGAGCTTATGTCAGATTCGACGATTCTTCGTTTCAGAAGTGTATTTCTGTGCGGAATCGCCGTTTAGCGTGCTAGATCAGTGCATTTGTATGCAAATATGCGAAATTGGAACGAAAACTCCGATTCGGCAAGCACGATCACGATTTATTCGAGCTTATGTCAGATTCGACGATTCTTCGTTTCAGAAGTGTATTTCTGTGTGGAATCGCTGTTTTGCGCGCTAGATCAGTGCGTTTGCATGCAAATACGCGAAATTGGCACGAAAACTCCGATTCGGCAAGCACGATCACGATTTATTCGAGCTTATGTCACATTCGACGATTCTTCGTTTCAGAAGTGTATTTCTGTGCGGAATCGCCGTTTCGCGCGCTGGATCAGTGCGTTTGCATGCAAGTATGAGAAATTGGAATCGAAACTCCGACCCGGCAATCACGATCACGATTTATTCGAGCTTATGTCAGATTCGACGATTCTTCGTTTCAGAAGTGTATTTCTGTGCGGAATCGCTGTTTCGCGCGCTAGATCAGTGCATTTGCATGCACGTATGCGAAATTGGAATCGAAAATCCGACCCGGCAAGCACGATCACAATTTATTCGAGCCTATGTCAGATTCGACGATTCTTCGTTTCAGAAGTGTATTTCTGTGCGGAATCGCTGTTTCGCGTGCTATATCAGTGCATTTGCATGCAAGTATGACAAATTGGAATAGAAACTCCGACCCGGCAGGTACGATCACAATTTATTCGAGCCTATGTCAGATTCGACGATTCTTCGTTTCAGAAGTGTATTTCTGTGCGGAATCGCTGTCTCGCGTGCTATATCAGTGCATTTGCATGCAAGTATGACAAATTGGAATAGAAACTCCGACCCGGCAAGTACGATCACAATTTATTCGAGCCTATGTCAGATTCGACGATTCTTCGTTTCAGAAGTGTATTTCTGTGCGGAATCGCTGTTTCGCGTGCTATATCAGTGCATTTGCATGCAAGTATGACAAATTGGAATAGAAACTCCGACCCGGCAAGTACGATCACAATTTATTCGAGCCTATGTCAGATTCGACGATTCTTCGTTTCAGAAGTGTATTTCTGTGCGGAATCGCTGTTTCGCGTGCTAGATCAGTATATTTGTATGCAGATATGCGAAATTGGCACGGAAAGTCCGATTTGGCAAGCACGATCACGATTTATTCGAGCTTATGTCAGATTTGACGATTCTTCGTTTCAGAAGTGTATTTCTGTGTGGAATCGCTGTTTCGCGCGCTAGATCAGTGCATTTGCATGCAAATATGCGAAATTGGCACGAAAACTCCGATTCGGCAAGCACGATCACAATTTATTCGAGCTTATGTCAGATTCGACGATTCTTCGTTTCAGAAGTGTATTTCTGTGCGGAATCGCCGTTTCGCGCGCTGGATCAGTGCGTTTGCATGCAAGTATGAGAAATTGGAATCGAAACTCCGACCCGGCAATCACGATCACGATTTATTCGAGCTTATGTCAGATTCGACGATTCTTCGTTTCAGAAGTGTATTTCTGTGCGGAATCGCTGTTTCGCGTGCTATATCAGTGCATTTGCATGCAAGTATGCGAAATTGGCACGGAAACTCCGATTCGGCAAGCACGACCACGATTCATTCGAGCTTATGTCTGTTTCGACATTCTTCGTTTCAGAAGTGTATTTCTGTGCGGAATCGCTGTTTCGCGCGCTAGATCAGTGCGTTTGCATGCAAGTATGCGAAATTGGAATCGAAACTCCGACCCGGCAATCACGATCACGATTTATTCGAGCTTATGTCAGATTCGACGATTCTTCGTTTCAGAAGTGTATTTCTGTGCGGAATCGCTGTTTCGCGTGCTATATCAGTGCATTTGGATGCAAGTATGCGAAATTGGAATAGAAACTCCGACCCGGCAAGCACGATCACAATTTATTCGAGCTTATGTCAGATTCGACGATTCTTCGTTTGAGAAGTGTATTTCTGTGCGGAATCGCTGTTTCGCGCGCTAGATCAGTGCATTTGCATGCAAATATGCGAAATTGGCACGAAAACTCAGATTCGGCAAGCACGATCACGATTTATTCGAGCTTATGTCAGATTCGACGATTCTTCGTTTCAGAAGTGTATTTCTGTGCGGAATCGCCGTTTAGCGTGCTAGATCAGTGCATTTGCATGCACGTATGCGAAATTGGAATAGAAAATCCGACCCGGCAAGCACGATCACAATTTATTCGAGCCTATGTCAGATTCGACGATTCTTCGTTTCAGAAGTGTATTTCTGTGCGGAATCGCTGTTTCGCGCGCTAGATCAGTGCGTTTGCATGCAAGTATGCGAAATTGGAATCGAAACTCCGACCCGGCAATCACGATCACGATTTATTCGAGCTTATGTCAGATTCGACGATTCTTCGTTTCAGAAGTGTATTTCTGTGCGGAATCGCTGTTTCGCGTGCTATATCAGTGCATTTGCATGCAAGTATGCGAAATTGGAATAGAAACTCCGACCCGGCAAGCACGATCACAATTTATTCGAGCTTATGTCAGATTCGACGATTCTTCGTTTGAGAAGTGTATTTCTGTGCGGAATCGCTGTTTCGCGCGCTAGATCAGTGCATTTGCATGCAAATATGCGAAATTGGCACGAAAACTCCGATTCGGCAATCACGATCACGATTTATTCGAGCTTATGTCAGATTCGACGATTCTTCGTTTCAGAAGTGTATTTCTGTGCGGAATCGCCGTTTAGCGTGCTAGATCAGTGCATTTGTATGCAAATATGCGAAATTGGAACGAAAACTCCGATTCGGCAAGCACGATCACGATTTATTCGAGCTTATGTCAGATTCGACGATTCTTCGTTTCAGAAGTGTATTTCTGTGTGGAATCGCTGTTTTGCGCGCTAGATCAGTGCGTTTGCATGCAAATACGCGAAATTGGCACGAAAACTCCGATTCGGCAAGCACGATCACGATTTATTCGAGCTTATGTCACATTCGACGATTCTTCGTTTCAGAAGTGTATTTCTGTGCGGAATCGCCGTTTCGCGCGCTGGATCAGTGCGTTTGCATGCAAGTATGAGAAATTGGAATCGAAACTCCGACCCGGCAATCACGATCACGATTTATTCGAGCTTATGTCAGATTCGACGATTCTTCGTTTCAGAAGTGTATTTCTGTGCGGAATCGCTGTTTCGCGCGCTAGATCAGTGCATTTGCATGCACGTATGCAAAATTGGAATCGAAAATCCGACCCGGCAAGCACGATCACAATTTATTCGAGCCTATGTCAGATTCGACGATTCTTCGTTTCAGAAGTGTATTTCTGTGCGGAATCGCTGTTTCGCGTGCTATATCAGTGCATTTGCATGCAAGTATGACAAATTGGAATAGAAACTCCGACCCGGCAGGTACGATCACAATTTATTCGAGCCTATGTCAGATTCGACGATTCTTCGTTTCAGAAGTGTATTTCTGTGCGGAATCGCTGTCTCGCGTGCTATATCAGTGCATTTGCATGCAAGTATGACAAATTGGAATAGAAACTCCGACCCGGCAAGTACGATCACAATTTATTCGAGCCTATGTCAGATTCGACGATTCTTCGTTTCAGAAGTGTATTTCTGTGCGGAATCGCTGTTTCGCGTGCTAGATCAGTATATTTGTATGCAGATATGCGAAATTGGCACGGAAAGTCCGATTTGGCAAGCACGATCACGATTTATTCGAGCTTATGTCAGATTCGACGATTCTTCGTTTCAGAAGTGTATTTCTGTGCGGAATCGCTGTCTCGCGTGCTATATCAGTGCATTTGCATGCAAGTATGACAAATTGGAATAGAAACTCCGACCCGGCAAGTACGATCACAATTTATTCGAGCCTATGTCAGATTCGACGATTCTTCGTTTCAGAAGTGTATTTCTGTGCGGAATCGCTGTTTCGCGTGCTATATCAGTGCATTTGCATGCAAGTATGCGAAATTGGCACGGAAACTCCGATTCGGAAAGCACGACCACGATTTATTCGAGCTTATGTCAGATTCGACGATTCTTCGTTTCAGAAGTGTATTTCTGTGCGGAATCGCTGTCTCGCGTGCTATATCAGTGCATTTGCATGCAAGTATGCGAAATTGGAATAGAAACTCCGACCCGGCAAGTACGATCACAATTTATTCGAGCCTATGTCAGATTCGACGATTCTTCGTTTCAGAAGTGTATTTTCTGTGCGGAATCGCTGTTTCGCGTGCTAGATCAGTATATTTGTATGCAGATATGCGAAATTGGCACGGCAACTCCGATTTGGCAAGCACGATCACGATTTATTCGAGCTTATGTCAGATTCGACGATTCTTCGTTTCAGAAGTGTATTTCTGTGCGGAATCGCTGTTTAGCGTGCTAGATCAGTGCATTTGTATGCAAATATGCGAAATTGGCACGAAAACTCCGATTCGGCAAGCACGATCACGATTTATTCGAGCTTATGTCAGATTCGACGATTCTTCGTTTCAGAAGTGTATTTCTGTGTGGAATCGCTGTTTCGCGCGCTAGATCAGTGCATTTGCATGCAAATACGCGAAATTGGCACGAAAACTCCGATTCGGCAAGCACGATCACGATTTATTCGAGCTTATGTCACATTCGACGATTCTTCGTTTGAGAAGTGTATTTCTGTGCGGAATCGCTGTTTCGCGCGCTAGATCAGTGCATTTGCATGCAAGTATGAGTAATTGGAATCGAAACTCCGACCCGGCAATCACGACCACGATTTATTCGAGCTTATGTCAGATTCGACGATTCTTCGTTTCAGAAGTGTATTTCTGTGCGGAATCGCTGTCTCGCGTGCTATATCAGTGCATTTGCATGCAAGTATGACAAATTGGAATAGAAACTCCGACCCGGCAAGTACGATCACAATTTATTCGAGCCTATGTCAGATTCGACGATTCTTCGTTTCAGAAGTGTATTTCTGTGCGGAATCGCTGTTTCGCGTGCTAGATCAGTATATTTGTATGCAGATATGCGAAATTGGCACGGAAAGTCCGATTTGGCAAGCACGATCACGATTTATTCGAGCTTATGTCAGATTCGACGATTCTTCGTTTCAGAAGTGTATTTCTGTGTGGAATCGCTGTTTCGCGCGCTAGATCAGTGCATTTGCATGCAAATATGCGAAATTGGCACGAAAACTCCGATTCGGCAAGCACGATCACGATTTATTCGAGCTTATGTCAGATTCGACGATTCTTCGTTTGAGAAGTGTATTTCTGTGCGGAATCGCTGTTTCGCGCGCTAGATCAGTGCATTTGCATGCAAGTATGAGTAATTGGAATCGAAACTCCGACCCGGCAATCACGATCACGATTTATTCGAGCTTATGTCAGATTCGACGATTCTTCGTTTCAGAAGTGTATTTCTGTGCGGAATCGCTGTTTCGCGTGCTATATCAGTGCATTTGCATAAAAGTATGCGAAATTGGCACGGAAACTCCGATTCGGCAAGCACGACCACGATTCATTCGAGCTTATGTCAGATTCGACGATTCTTCGTTTCAGAAGTGTATTTCTGTGATGAATCGCTGTTTCGCGTGCTATATCAGTGCATTTGCATGCAAGTATGCGAAATTGGCACGGAAAGTCCGATTTGGCAAGCACGATCACGATTTATTCGAGCCTATGTCTGTTTCGACATTCTTCGTTTCAGAAGTGTATTTCTGTGCGGAATCGCTGTTTCACGCGCTAGATCAGTGCATTTGCATGCAAGTATGAGAAATTGGAATCGAAACTCCGACCCGGCAATCACGATCACGATTTATTCGAGCTTATGTCAGATTCGACGATTCTTCGTTTCAGCAGTGTATTTCTGTGCGGAATCGCTGTTTCGCGTGCTATATCAGTGCATTTCCATGCAAGTATGCAAAATTGGCACGGAAACTCCGATTCGGCAAGCACGACCACGATTCATTCGAGCTTATGTCAGATTCGACGATTCTTCGTTTCAGAAGTGTATTTCTGTGCGGAATCGCTGTTTCGCGCGCTAGATCAGTGCATTTGCATGCAAGTATGCGAAATTGGAATAGAAACTCCGACCCGGCAAGCACGATCACAATTTATTCGAGCCTATGTCAGATTCGACGATTCTTCGTTTCAGAAGTGTATTTCTGTGCGGAATCGCTGTTTCGCGTGCTAGATCAGTGCACTTGTATGCAGATATGCGAAATTGGCACGGAAACTCCGATTCGGCAAGCACGATCACGATTTATTCGAGCTTATGTCAGATTCGACGATTCTTCGTTTCAGAAGTGTATTTCTGTGCGGAATCGCTGTTTCGCGTGCTATATCAGTGCATTTGCATGCAAGTATGCGAAATTGGAATAGAAACTCCGACCCGGCAAGCACGATCACAATTTATTCGAGCCTATGTCAGTTTCGACGATTCTTCGTTTCAGAAGTGTATTTCTGTGCGGAATCGCTGTTTCGCGCTCTAGATCAGCGCATCTGCATGCAAATATGCGAAATTGGCACGAAAACTCCGATTTGGCAAGCACGATCATGATTTATTCGAGCTTATGTCAGATTCAACGATTATTCGTTTCACAAATGAATTTCTGTACGGAATCGCTGTTTAGCGTGCTAGATCAGTCTATTTGTATGCAAATATGCGAAATTGGTACGGCAACTCCGATTTGGCAAGCACGATCACGATTTATTCGAGCTTATGTCAAATTCGACGATTCTTCGTTTCAGAAGTGTATTTCTGTGCGGAATCGCTGTTTCGCGCGCTAGATCAGTGCATCTGCATGCAAATATGCGAAATTGACACGAAAACTCCGATTTGGCAAGCACGATCATGATTTATTCGAGCTTATGTCAGATTCAACGATTATTCGTTTCACAAATGAATTTCTGTACGGAATCGCTGTTTAGCGTGCTAGATCAGTGCATTTGTATCTAAATATGCGAAATTGGCACGGAAACTCCGATTCGGCAAGCACGACCACGATTTATTCGAGCTTATGTCAGATTCGACGATTCTCGTTTGAGAAGTGTATTTCTGTGCGGAATCGCTGTTTCGCGCGCTAGATCAGTGCATTTGCATGCATATATGCGAAATTGGCACGAAAACTCGATTCGGCAAGCACGATCACGATTTATTCGAGCTTATGTCAGATTCGACGATTCTTCGTTTCAGAGTGTATTTCTGTGCGGAATCGCTGTTTCGCGTGCTATATCAGTGCATTTGCATGCAAGTATGCGAAATTGGCACGGAAACTCCGATTCGGCAAGCACGACCACGATTTATTCGAGCTTATGTCAGATTCGACGATTTTTCGTTTCAGAAGTGTATTTCTGTGCGGAATCGCTGTCTCGCGTGCTATATCAGTGCATTTGCATGCAAGTATGCGAAATTGGAATAGAAACTCCGACCCGGCAAGTACGATCACAATTTATTCGAGCCTATGTCAGATTCGACGATTCTTCGTTTCAGAAGTGTATTTCAGTGCGGAATCGCTGTTTCGCGTGCTAGATCAGTATATTTGTATGCAGATATGCGAAATTGGCACGGAAGGTCCGATTTGGCAAGCACGATCACGATTTATTCGAGCTTATGTCAGATTCGACGATTCTTCGTTTGAGAAGTGTATTTCTGTGCGGAATCGCTGTTTCGCGCGCTAGATCAGTGCATTTGCATGCAAGTATGAGAAATTGGAATCGAAACTCCGACCCGGCAATCACGATCACGATTTAATCGAGCTTATGTCAGATTCGACGATTCTTCGTTTGAGAAGTGTATTTCTGTGCGGAATCGCTGTTTCGCGCTCTAGTTCAGCGCATCTGCATGCAAATATGCGAAATTGGCACGAAAACTCCGATTTGGCAAGCACGATCATGATTTATTCGAGCTTATGTCAGATTCAACGATTATTCGTTTCACAAATGAATTTCTGTACGGAATCGCTGTTTAGCGTGCTAGATCAGTGCATTTGTATGCAAATATGCGAAATTGGTAAGGTAACTCCGATTTGGCAAGCACGATCACGATTTATTCGAGCTTATGTCAGATTCGACGATTCTTCGTTTCAGAAGTGTATTTCTGTGCGGAATCGCTGTTTAGCGTGCTAGATCAGTGCATTTGTATGCAAATATGCGAAATTGGCACGAAAACTCCGATTCGGCAAGCACGATCACGATTTATTCGAGCTTATGTCAGATTCGACGATTCTTCGTTTGAGAAGTGTATTTCTGTGCGGAATCGCTGTTTCGCGCGCTAGATCAGTGCATTTGCATGCAAGTATGAGAAATTGGAATAGAAACTCCGACCCGGCAATCACGACCACGATTTATTCGAGCTTATGTCAGATTCGACGATTCTTCGTTTCAGAAGTGTATTACTGTGCGGAATCGCTGTTTCGCGTGCTATATCAGTGCATTTGCATGCAAGTATGCGAAATTGGCACGGAAACTCCGATTCGGCAAGCACGACCCCGATTTATTCGAGCTTATGTCAGATTCGACGATTCTTCGTTTCAGAAGTGTATTTCTGTGCGGAATCGCTGTCTCGCGTGCTATATCAGTGCATTTGCATGCAAGTATGCGAAATTGGAATAGAAAATCCGACCCGGCAAGCACGATCACAATTTATTCGGGCCTATGTCTGTTTCGACATTCTTCGTTTCAGAAGTGTATTTCTGTGCGGAATCGCTGTTTCGCGCGCTAGATCAGTGCATTTGCATGCAAGTATGAGAAATTGGAATCGAAACTCCGACCCGGCAATCACGATCACGATTTATTCGAGCTTATGTCAGATTCGACGATTCTTCGTTTCAGAAGTGTATTTCTGTGCGGAATCGCTGTTTCGCGTGCTATATCAGTGCATTTGCATGCAAGTATGCGAAATTGGCACGGAAACTCCGATTCGGCAAGCACGACCACGATTCATTCGAGCTTATGTCAGATTCGACGATTCTTCGTTTCAGAAGTGTATTTCTGTGCGGAATCGCTGTTTCGCGTGCTAGATCAGTGCATTTGTATGCAAATATGCGAAATTGGTACGGCAACTCCGATTTGGCAAGCACGATCACGATTTATTCGAGCTTATGTCAGATTCGACGATTCTTCGTTTCAGAAGTGTATTTCTGTGCGGAATCGCTGTTTAGCGTGCTAGATCAGTGCATTTGTATGCAAATATGCGAAATTGGCACGAAAACTCCGATTCGGCAAGCACGATCACGATTTATTCGAGCTTATGTCAGATTCGACGATTCTTCGTTTGAGAAGTGTATTTCTGTGCGGAATCGCTGTTTCGCGCGCTAGATCAGTGCATTTGCATGCAAGTATGAGAAATTGGAATAGAAACTCCGACCCGGCAATCACGATCACGATTTATTCGAGCTTATGTCAGATTCGACGATTCTTCGTTTCAGAAGTGTATTTCTGTGCGGAATCGCTGTTTCGCGTGCTATATCAGTGCATTTGCATGCAAGTATGCGAAATTGGCACGGAAACTCCGATTCGGCAAGCATGACCCCGATTTATTCGAGCTTATGTCAGATTCGACGATTCTTCGTTTCAGAAGTGTATTTCTGTGCGGAATCGCTGTTTCGCGTGCTAGATCAGTATATTGTATGCAGATATGCGAAATTGGCACGGAAAGTCCGATTTGGCAAGCACGATCACGATTTATTCGAGCTTATGTCAGATTCGACGATTCTTCGTTTGAGAAGTGTATTTCTGTGCGGAATCGCTGTTTCGCGCGCTAGATCAGTGCATTTGCATGCAAGTATGAGAAATTGGAATCGAAACTCCGACCCGGCAATCACGATCACGATTTAATCGAGCTTATGTCAGATTCGACGATTCTTCGTTTGAGAAGTGTATTTCTGTGCGGAATCGCTGTTTCGCGCTCTAGATCAGCGCATCTGCATGCAAATATGCGAAATTGGCACGAAAACTCCGATTTGGCAAGCACGATCATGATTTATTCGAGCTTATGTCAGATTCAACGATTATTCGTTTCACAAATGAATTTCTGTACGGAATCGCTGTTTAGCGTGCTAGATCAGTGCATTTGTATGCAAATATGCGAAATTGGTACGGCAACTCCGATTTGGCAAGCACGATCACGATTTATTCGAGCTTATGTCAGATTCGACGATTCTTCGTTTCAGAAGTGTATTTCTGTGCGGAATCGCTGTTTAGCGTGCTAGATCAGTGCATTTGTATGCAAATATGCGAAATTGGCACGAAAACTCCGATTCGGCAAGCACGATCACGATTTATTCGAGCTTATGTCAGATTCGACGATTCTTCGTTTGAGAAGTGTATTTCTGTGCGGAATCGCTGTTTCGCGCGCTAGATCAGTGCATTTGCATGCAAGTATGAGAAATTGGAATAGAAACTCCGACCCGGCAATCACGATCACGATTTATTCGAGCTTATGTCAGATTCGACGATTCTTCGTTTCAGAAGTGTATTACTGTGCGGAATCGCTGTTTCGCGTGCTATATCAGTGCATTTGCATGCAAGTATGCGAAATTGGCACGGAAACTCCGATTCGGCAAGCACGACCCCGATTTATTCGAGCTTATGTCAGATTCGACGATTCTTCGTTTCAGAAGTGTATTTCTGTGCGGAATCGCTGTCTCGCGTGCTATATCAGTGCATTTGCATGCAAGTATGCGAAATTGGCACGGAAACTCCGATTCGGCAAGCACGACCACGATTCATTCGAGCTTATGTCAGATTGGACGATTCTTCGTTTCAGAAGTGTATTTCTGTTCGGAATCGCTGTTTCGCGTGCTATATCATTGCATTTGCATGCAAGTATGCGAAATTGGCACGGAAACTCCGATTCGACAAGCACGACCACGATTCATTCGAGCTTATGTCAGATTCGACGATTCTTCGTTTCAGAAGTGTATTTCTGTGCGGAATCGCTGTTTCGCGTGCTAGATCAGTGCATTTGTATGCAAATATGCGAAATTGGTACGGCAACTCCGATTTGGCAAGCACGATCACGATTTATTCGAGCTTATGTCAGATTCGACGATTCTTCGTTTCAGAAGTGTATTTCTGTGCGGAATCGCTGTTTCGCGTGCTATATCAGTGCATTTGCATGCAAGTATGAGAAATTGGAATCGAAACTCCGACCCGGCAATCACGATCACTATTTATTCGAGCTTATGTCAGATTCGACGATTCTTCGTTTCAGAAGTGTATTTCTGTGCGGAATCGCTGTTTCGCGTGCTATATCAGTGCATTTGCATGCAAGTATGCGAAATTGGCACGGAAACTCCGATTCGGCAAGCACGACCCCGATTTATTCGAGCTTATGTCAGATTGGACGATTCTTCGTTTCAGAAGTGTATTTCTGTTCGGAATCGCTGTTTCGCGTGCTATATCATTGCATTTGCATGCAAGTATGCGAAATTGGAATAGAAAATCCGACCCGGCAAGCACGATCACAATTTATTCGAGCCTATGTCAGATTCGACGATTCATCGTTTCAGAAGTGTATTTCTGTGCGGAATCGCTGTTTCGCGTGCTATATCAGTGCGTTTGCATGCAAGTATGAGAAATTGGAATCGAAACTCCGACCCGGCAATCACGATCACGATTTATTCGAGCTTATGTCAGATTCGACGATTCTTCGTTTCAGAAGTGTATTTCTGTGCGGAATCGCTGTTTCGCGTGCTATATCAGTGCATTTGCATGCAAGTATGCGAAATTGGCACGGAAACTCCGATTCGGCAAGCACGACCACGATTCATTCGAGCTTATGTCAGATTCGACGATTCTTCGTTTCAGAAGTGTATTTCTGTGCGGAATCGCTGTTTCGCGTGCTATATCATTGCATTTGCATGCAAGTATGCGAAATTGGAATAGAAAATCCGACCCGGCAGCACGATAACAATTTATTCGAGCCTATGTCAGATTTGACGATTCATCGTTTCAGAAGTGTATTTCTGTGCGGAATCGCTGTTTCGCGTGCTATATCAGTGCGTTTGCATGCAAGTATGAGAAATTGGAATCGAAACTCCGACCCGGCAATCACGATCACGATTTAATCGAGCTTATGTCAGATTCGACGATTCTTCGTTGAGAAGTGTATTTCTGTGCGGAATCGCTGTATCGCGCGCTAGATCAGTGCATTTGCATGCAAGTATGCGAAATTGGAATAGAAACTCCGATTCGGCAAGCACGACCACGATTTATTCGAGCTTATGTCAGATTCGACGATTCTTCGTTTCAGAAGTGTATTTCTGTGCGGAATCGCTGTTTCGCGGGCTATATCAGTGCATTTGCATGCAAGTATGCGAAATTGGCTCGGAAACTCCGATTCGGCAAGCACGACCACGATTTATTCGAGCTTATGTCAGATTCGACGATTCTTCGTTTCAGAAGTGTATTTCTGTGCGGAATCGCTGTTTCGCGCGCTAGATCAGTGCATTTGCATGCAAGTATGAGAAATTGGAATCGAAACTCCGACCCGGCAATCACGATCACGATTTAATCGAGCTTATGTCAGATTCGACGATTCTTCGTTTGAGAAGTGTATTTCTGTGCGGAATCGCTGTTTCGCGCTCTAGATCAGCGCATCTGCATGCAAATATGCGAAATTGGCACGAAAACTCCGATTTGGCAAGCACGATCATGATTTATTCGAGCTTATGTCAGATTCAACGATTATTCGTTTCACAAATGAATTTCTGTACGGAATCGCTGTTTAGCGTGCTAGATCAGTGCATTTGTATGCAAATATGCGAAATTGGTACGGCAACTCCGATTTGGCAAGCACGATCACGATTTATTCGAGCTTATGTCAGATTCGACGATTCTTCGTTTCAGAAGTGTATTTCTGTGCGGAATCGCTGTTTAGCGTGCTAGATCAGTGCATTTGTATGCAAATATGCGAAATTGGCACGAAAACTCCGATTCGGCAAGCACGATCACGATTTATTCGAGCTTATGTCAGATTCGACGATTCTTCGTTTGAGAAGTGTATTTCTGTGCGGATCGCTGTTTCGCGCGCTAGATCAGTGCATTTGCATGCAAGTATGAGAAATTGGAATAGAAACTCCGACCCGGCAATCACGATCACGATTTATTCGAGCTTATGTCAGATTCGACGATTCTTCGTTTCAGAAGTGTATTTCTGTGCGGAATCGCTGTTTCGCTTGCTATATCAGTGCATTTGCATGCAAGTATGCGAAATTGGCACGGAAACTCCGATTCGGCAAGCACGACCCCGATTTATTCGAGCTTATGTCAGATTCGACGATTCTTCGTTTCAGAAGTGTATTTCTGTGCGGAATCGCTGTCTCGCGTGCTATATCAGTGCATTTGCATGCAAGTATGCGAAATTGGATTAGAAAATCCGACCCGGCAAGCACGATCACAATTTATTCGGGCCTATGTCTGTTTCGACATTCTTCGTATCAGAAGTGTATTTCTGTGCGGAATCGCTGTTTCGCGCGCTAGATCAGTGCATTTGCATGCAAGTATGCGAAATTGGCACGGAAACTCCGATTCGGCAAGCACGACCCCGATTTATTCGAGCTTATGTCAGATTCGACGATTCTTCGTTTCAGAAGTGTATTTCTGTGCGGAATCGCTGTCTCGCGTGCTATATCAGTGCATTTGCATGCAAGTATGCGAAATTGGATTAGAAAATCCGACCCGGCAAGCACGATCACAATTTATTCGGGCCTATGTCTGTTTCGACATTCTTCGTATCAGAAGTGTATTTCTGTGCGGAATCGCTGTTTCGCGCGCTAGATCAGTGCATTTGCATGCAAGTATGAGAAATTGGAATCGAAACTCCGATTCGGCAAGCACGACCACGATTCATTCGAGCCTATGTCAGATTCGACGATTCATCGTTTCAGAAGTGTATTTCTGTGCGGAATCGCTGTTTCGCGTGCTATATCAGTGCGTTTGCATGCAAGTATGAGAAATTGGAATCGAAACTCCGACCCGGCAATCACGATCACGATTTATTCGAGCTTATGTCAGATTCGACGATTCTTCGTTTCAGAAGTGTATTTCTGTGCGGAATCGCTGTTTCGCGTGCTATATCAGTGCATTTGCATGCAAGTATGCGAAATTGGCACGGAAACTCCGATTCGGCAAGCACGACCACGATTCATTCGAGCTTATGTCAGATTCGACGATTCTTCGTTTCAGAAGTGTATTTCTGTGCGGAATCGCTGTTTCGCGTGCTATATCATTGCATTTGCATGCAAGTATGCGAAATTGGAATAGAAAATCCGACCCGGCAGCACGATAACAATTTATTCGAGCCTATGTCAGATTCGACGATTCATCGTTTCAGAAGTGTATTTCTGTGCGGAATCGCTGTTTCGCGTGCTATATCAGTGCGTTTGCATGCATGTATGAGAAATTGGAATCGAAACTCCGACCCGGCAATCACGATCACGATTTAATCGAGCTTAAGTCAGATTCGACGATTCTTCGTTTGAGAAGTGTATTTCTGTGCGGAATCGCTGTTTCGCGCTCTAGATCAGCGCATCTGCATGCAAATATGCGAAATTGGCACGAAAACTCCGATTTGGCAAGCACGATCATGATTTATTCGAGCTTATGTCAGATTCAACGATTATTTGTTTCACAAATGAATTTCTGTACGGAATCGCTGTTTAGCGTGCTAGATCAGTGCATTTGTATGCAAATATGCGAAATTGGTACGACAACTCCGATTTGGCAAGCACGATCACGATTTATTCGAGCTTATGTCAGATTCGACGATTCTTCGTTTCAGAAGTGTATTTCTGTGCGGAATCGCTGTTTAGCGTGCTAGATCAGTGCATTTGTATGCAAATATGCGAAATTGGCACGAAAACTCCGATTCGGCAAGCACGATCACGATTTATTCGAGCTTATGTCAGATTCGACGATTCTTCGTTTGAGAAGTGTATTTCTGTGCGGAATCGCTGTTTCGCGTGCTATATCATTGCATTTGCATGCAAGTATGCGAAATTGGAATAGAAAATCCGACCCGGCAGCACGATAACAATTTATTCGAGCCTATGTCAGATTCGACGATTCATCGTTTCAGAAGTGTATTTCTGTGCGGAATCGCTGTTTCGCGTGCTATATCAGTGCGTTTGCATGCAAGTATGAGAAATTGGAATCGAAACTCCGACCCGGCAATCACGATCACGATTTAATCGAGCTTAAGTCAGATTCGACGATTCTTCGTTTGAGAAGTGTATTTCTGTGCGGAATCGCTGTTTCGCGCTCTAGATCAGCGCATCTGCATGCAAATATGCGAAATTGGCACGAAAACTCCGAGTTGGCAAGCACGATCATGATTTATTCGAGCTTATGTCAGATTCAACGATTATTTGTTTCACAAATGAATTTCTGTACGGAATCGCTGTTTAGCGTGCTAGATCAGTGCATTTGTATGCAAATATGCGAAATTGGTACGGCAACTCCGATTTGGCAAGCACGATCACGATTTATTCGAGCTTATGTCAGATTCGACGATTCTTCGTTTCAGAAGTGTATTTCTGTGCGGAATCGCTGTTTAGCGTGCTAGATCAGTGCATTTGTATGCAAATATGCGAAATTGGCACGAAAACTCCGATTCGGCAAGCACGATCACGATTTATTCGAGCTTATGTCAGATTCGACGATTCTTCGTTTCAGAAGTGTATTTCTGTGCGGAATCGCTGTTTCGCGCGCTAGATCATTGCATTTGCATGCAAGTATGAGAAATTGGAATAGAAACTCCGACCCGGCAATCACGATCACGATTTATTCGAGCTTATGTCAGATTCGACGATTCTTCGTTTCAGAAGTGTATTTCTGTGCGGAATCGCTGTTTCGCGTGCTATATCAGTGCATTTGCATGCAAGTATGCGAAATTGGCACGGAAACTCCGATTCGGCAAGCACGACCCCGATTTATTCGAGCTTATGTCAGATTCGACGATTCTTCGTTTCAGAAGTGTATTTCTGTGCGGAATCGCTGTCTCGCGTGCTATATCAGTGCATTTGCATGCAAGTATGCGAAATTGGATTAGAAAATCCGACCCGGCAAGCACGATCACAATTTATTCGGGCCTATGTCTGTTTCGACATTCTTCGTTTCAGAAGTGTATTTCTGTGCGGAATCGCTGTTTCGCGCGCTATATCAGTGCGTTTGCATGCAAGTATGAGAAATTGGAATCGAAACTCCGACCCGGCAATCACGATCACGATTTATTCGAGCTTATGTCAGATTCGACGATTCTTCGTTTCAGAAGTGTATTTCTGTGCGGAATCGCTGTTTCGCGTGCTATATCAGTGCATTTGCATGCAAGTATGCGAAATTGGCACGGAAACTCCGATTCGGCAAGCACGACCACGATTCATTCGAGCTTATGTCAGATTCGACGATTCTTCGTTTCAGAAGTGTATTTCTGTGCGGAATCGCTGTTTCGCGTGCTATATCATTGCATTTGCATGCAAGTATGCGAAATTGGAATAGAAAATCCGACCCGGCAGCACGATAACAATTTATTCGAGCCTATGTCAGATTCGACGATTCATCGTTTCAGAAGTGTATTTCTGTGCGGAATCGCTGTTTCGCGTGCTATATCAGTGCGTTTGCATGCAAGTATGAGAAATTGGAATCGAAACTCCGACCCGGCAATCACGATCACGATTTATTCGAGCTTATGTCAGATTCGACGATTCTTCGTTTCAGAAGTGTATTTCTGTGCGGAATTGCTGTATCGCGCGCTAGATCAGTGCATTTGCATGCAAGTATGCGAAATTGGAATAGAAACTCCGATTCGGCAAGCACGACCACGATTTATTCGAGCTTATGTCAGATTCGACGATTCTTCGTTTCAGAAGTGTATTTCTGTGCGGAATCGCTGTTTCGCGCGCTAGATCAGTGCATTTGCATGCAAATATGCGAAATTGGCACGAAAACTCCGATTCGGCAAGCACGATCACGATTTATTCGAGCTTATGTCAGATTCGACGATTCTTCGTTTGAGAAGTGTATTTCTGTGCGGAATCGCTGTTTCGCGCGCTAGATCAGTGCATTTGCATGCAAGTATGAGAAATTGGAATAGAAACTCCGACCCGGCAATCACTATCACGATTTATTCGAGCTTATGTCAGATTCGACGATTCTTCGTTTCAGAAGTGTATTTCTGTGCGGAATCGCTGTTTCGCGGGCTATATCAGTGCATTTGCATGCAAGTATGCGAAATTGGCTCGGAAACTCCGATTCGGCAAGCACGACCACGATTTATTCGAGCTTATGTCAGATTCGACGATTCTTCGTTTCAGAAGTGTATTTCTGTGCGGAATCGCTGTCTCGCGTGCTATATCAGTGCATTTGCATGCAAGTATGCGAAATTGGAATAGAAACTCCGACCCGGCAAGTACGATCACAATTTATTCGAGCCTATGTCAGATTCGACGATTCTTCGTTTCAGAAGTGTATTTCTGTGCGGAATCGCTGTTTCGCGTGCTAGATCAGTATATTTGTATGCAGATATGCGAAATTGGCACGGAAAGTCCGATTTGGCAAGCACGATCACGATTTATTCGAGCTTATGTCAGATTCGACGATTCTTCGGTTCAGAAGTGTATTTCTGTGCGGAATCGCTGTTTCGCGTGCTATATCAGTGCATTTGCATGCAAGTATGCGAAATTGGCACGGAAACTCCGATTCGGCAAGCACGACCACGATTTATTCGAGCTTATGTCAGATTAGACGATTCTTCGTTTCAGAAGTGTATTTCTGTGCGGAATCGCTGTTTCGCGCGCTAGATCAGTATATTTGTATGCAGATATGCGAAGTGTATTTCTGTGCGGAATCGCTGTTTCGCGCGCTAGATCAGTGCATTTGCATGCAAATATTCGAAATTGGCACGAAAACTCCGATTCGGCAAGCACGATCACGATTTATTAGAGCTTATGTCAGATTCGACGATTCTTCGTTTGAGAAGTGTATTTCTGTGCGGAATCGCTGTTTCGCGCGCTAGATCAGTATATTTGTATGCAGATATGCGAAATTGGCACGGAAAGTCCGATTTGGCAAGCACGATCACGATTTATTCGAGCTTATGTCAGATTCGACGATTCTTCGTTTGAGAAGTGTATTTCTGTGCGGAATCGCTGTTTCGCGCGCTAGATCAGTGCATTTGCATGCAAGTATGAAAAATTGGAATAGAAACTCCGACCGGCAATCACGATCACGATTTAATCGAGCTTATGTCAGATTCGACGATTCTTCGTTTCAGAAGTGTATTTCTGTGCGGAATCGCTGTTTCGCGTGCTATATCAGTGCATTTGCATGCAAGTATGCGAAATTGGCACGGAAACTCCGATTCGGCAAGCACGACCACGATTCATTCGAGCTTATGTCAGATTCGACGATTCTTCGTTTCAGAAGTGTATTTCTGTGCGGAATCGCTGTTTCGCGTGCTATATCATTGCATTTGCATGCAAGTATGCGAAATTGGAATAGAAAATCCGACCCGGCAGCACGATAACAATTTATTCGAGCCTATGTCAGATTCGACGATTCATCGTTTCAGAAGTGTATTTCTGTGCGGAATCGCTGTTTCGCGTGCTATATCAGTGCGTTTGCATGCAAGTATGAGAAATTGGAATCGAAACTCCGACCCGGCAATCACGATCACGATTTATTCGAGCTTATGTCAGATTCGACGATTCTTCGTTTCAGAAGTGTATTTCTGTGCGGAATCGCTGTATCGCGCGCTAGATCAGTGCATTTGCATGCAAGTATGCGAAATTGGAATAGAAACTCCGATTCGGCAAGCACGACCACGATTTATTCGAGCTTATGTCAGATTCGACGATTCTTCGTTTCAGAAGTGTATTTCTGTGCGGAATCGCTGTTTCGTGCGCTAGATCAGTGCATTTGCATGCAAATATGCGAAATTGGCACGAAAACTCCGATTCGGCAAGCACGATCACGATTTATTCGAGCTTATGTCAGATTCGACGATTCTTCGTTTGAGAAGTGTATTTCTGTGCGGAAACGCTGTTTCGCGCGCTAGATCAGTGCATTTGCATGCAAGTATGAGAAATTGGAATAGAAACTCCGACCCGGCAATCACTATCACGATTTATTCGAGCTTATGTCAGATTCGACGATTCTTCGTTTCAGAAGTGTATTTCTGTGCGGAATCGCTGTTTCGCGGGCTATATCAGTGCATTTGCATGCAAGTATGCGAAATTGGCTCGGAAACTCCGATTCGGCAAGCACGACCACGATTTATTCGAGCTTATGTCAGATTCGACGATTCTTCGTTTCAGAAGTGTATTTCTGTGCGGAATCGCTGTCTCGCGTGCTATATCAGTGCATTTGCATGCAAGTATGCGAAATTGGAATAGAAACTCCGACCCGGCAAGTACGATCACAATTTATTCGAGCCTATGTCAGATTCGACGATTCTTCGTTTGAGAAGTGTATTTCTGTGCGGAATCGCTGTTTCGCGCTCTAGATCAGCGCATCTGCATGCAAATATGCGAAATTGGCACGAAAACTCCGATTTGGCAAGCACGATCATGATTTATTCGAGCTTATGTCAGATTCAACGATTATTCGTTTCACAAATGAATTTCTGTACGGAATCGCTGTTTAGCGTGCTAGATCAGTGCATTTGTATGCAAATATGCGAAATTGGTACGGCAACTCCGATTTGGCAAGCACGATCACGATTTATTCGAGCTTATGTCAGATTCGACGATTCTTCGTTTCAGAAGTGTATTTCTGTGCGGAATCGCTGTTTAGCGTGCTAGATCAGTGCATTTGTATGCAAATATGCGAAATTGGCACGAAAACTCCGATTCGGCAAGCACGATCACGATTTATTCGAGCTTATGTCAGATTCGACGATTCTTCGTTTGAGAAGTGTATTTCTGTGCGGAATCGCTGTTTCGCGCGCTAGATCAGTGCATTTGCATGCAAGTATGAGAAATTGGAATCGAAACTCCGACCCGGCAATCACGATCACGATTTATTCGAGCTTATGTCAGATTCGACGATTCTTCGTTTCAGAAGTGTATTTCTGTGCGGAATCGCTGTTTCGCGTGCTATATCAGTGCATTTGCATGCAAGTATGCGAAATTGGCACGGAAACTCCGATTCGGCAAGCACGACCACGATTCATTCGAGCTTATGTCAGATTGGACGATTCTTCGTTTCAGAAGTGTATTTCTGTTCGGAATCGCTGTTTCGCGTGCTATATCATTGCATTTGCATGCAAGTATGCGAAATTGGAATAGAAAATCCGACCCGGCAAGCACGATCACAATTTATTCGAGCCTATGTCAGATTCGACGATTCATCGTTTCAGAAGTGTATTTCTGTGCGGAATCGCTGTTTCGCGTGCTATATCAGTGCGTTTGCATGCAAGTATGAGAAATTGGAATCGAAACTCCGACCCGGCAATCACGATCACGATTTATTCGAGCTTATGTCAGATTCGACGATTCTTCGTTTCAGAAGTGTATTTCTGTGCGGAATCGCTGTTTCGCGTGCTATATCAGTGCATTTGCATGCAAGTATGCGAAATTGGCACGGAAACTCCGATTCGGCAAGCACGACCACGATTCATTCGAGCTTATGTCAGATTCGACGATTCTTCGTTTCAGAAGTGTATTTCTGTGCGGAATCGCTGTTTCGCGTGCTATATCATTGCATTTGCATGCAAGTATGCGAAATTGGAATAGAAAATCCGACCCGGCAGCACGATAACAATTTATTCGAGCCTATGTCAGATTCGACGATTCATCGTTTCAGAAGTGTATTTCTGTGCGGAATCGCTGTTTCGCGTGCTATATCAGTGCGTTTGCATGCAAGTATGAGAAATTGGAATCGAAACTCCGACCCGGCAATCACGATCACGATTTAATCGAGCTTATGTCAGATTCGACGATTCTTCGTTTGAGAAGTGTATTTCTGTGCGGAATCGCTGTTTCGCGCTCTAGATCAGCGCATCTGCATGCAAATATGCGAAATTGGCACGAAAACTCCGATTTGGCAAGCACGATCATGATTTATTCGAGCTTATGTCAGATTCAACGATTATTCGTTTCACAAATGAATTTCTGTACGGAATCGCTGTTTAGCGTGCTAGATCAGTGCATTTGTATGCAAATATGCGAAATTGGTACGGCAACTCCGATTTGGCAAGCACGATCACGATTTATTCGAGCTTATGTCAGATTCGACGATTCTTCGTTTCAGAAGTGTATTTCTGTGCGGAATCGCTGTTTAGCGTGCTAGATCAGTGCATTTGTATGCAAATATGCGAAATTGGCACGAAAACTCCGATTCGGCAAGCACGATCACGATTTATTCGAGCTTATGTCAGATTCGACGATTCTTCGTTTGAGAAGTGTATTTCTGTGCGGAATCGCTGTTTCGCGCGCTAGATCAGTGCATTTGCATGCAAGTATGAGAAATTGGAATAGAAACTCCGACCCGGCAATCACGATCACGATTTATTCGAGCTTATGTCAGATTCGACGATTCTTCGTTTCAGAAGTGTATTTCTGTGCGGAATCGCTGTTTCGCGTGCTATATCAGTGCATTTGCATGCAAGTATGCGAAATTGGCACGGAAACTCCGATTCGGCAAGCACGACCCCGATTTATTCGAGCTTATGTCAGATTCGACGATTCTTCGTTTCAGAAGTGTATTTCTGTGCGGAATCGCTGTCTCGCGTGCTATATCAGTGCATTTGCATGCAAGTATGCGAAATTGGATTAGAAAATCCGACCCGGCAAGCACGATCACAATTTATTCGGGCCTATGTCTGTTTCGACATTCTTCGTTTCAGAAGTGTATTTCTGTGCGGAATCGCTGTTTCGCGCGCTAGATCAGTGCATTTGCATGCAAGTATGAGAAATTGGAATAGAAAATCCGACCCGGCAAGCACGATCACAATTTATTCGGGCCTATGTCTGTTTCGACATTCTTCGTTTCAGAAGTGTATTTCTGTGCGGAATCGCTGTTTCGCGCGCTAGATCAGTGCATTTGCATGCAAGTATGAGAAATTGGAATCGAAACTCCGACCCGGCAATCACGATCACGATTTATTCGAGCTTATGTCAGATTCGACGATTCTTCGTTTCAGAAGTGTATTTCTGTGCGGAATCGCTGTTTCGCGTGCTATATCAGTGCATTTGCATGCAAGTATGCGAAATTGGCACGGAAACTCCGATTCGGCAAGCACGACCCCGATTTATTCGAGCTTATGTCAGATTCGACGATTCTTCGTTTCAGAAGTGTATTTCTGTGCGGAATCGCTGTCTCGCGTGCTATATCAGTGCATTTGCATGCAAGTATGCGAAATTGGAATAGAAAATCCGACCCGGCAAGCACGATCACAATTTATTCGGGCCTATGTCTGTTTCGACATTCTTCGTTTCAGAAGTGTATTTCTGTGCGGAATCGCTGTTTCGCGCGCTAGATCAGTGCATTTGCATGCAAGTATGCGAAATTGGCACGGAAACTCCGATTCGGCAAGCACGACCACGATTCATTCGAGCTTATGTCAGATTGGACGATTCTTCGTTTCAGAAGTGTATTTCTGTGCGGAATCGCTGTTTCGCGTGCTATATCATTGCATTTGCATGCAAGTATGCGAAATTGGAATAGAAAATCCGACCCGGCAGCACGATAACAATTTATTCGAGCCTATGTCAGATTCGACGATTCATCGTTTCAGAAGTGTATTTCTGTGCGGAATCGCTGTTTCGCGTGCTATATCAGTGCGTTTGCATGCAAGTATGAGAAATTGGAATCGAAACTCCGACCCGGCAATCACGATCACGATTTATTCGAGCTTATGTCAGATTCGACGATTCTTCGTTTCAGAAGTGTATTTCTGTGCGGAATCGCTGTATCGCGCGCTAGATCAGTGCATTTGCATGCAAATATGCGAAATTGGCACGAAAACTCCGATTCGGCAAGCACGATCACGATTTATTCGAGCTTATGTCAGATTCGACGATTCTTCGTTTGAGAAGTGTATTTCTGTGCGGAATCGCTGTTTCGCGCGCTAGATCAGTGCATTTGCATGCAAGTATGAGAAATTGGAATAGAAACTCCGACCCGGCAATCACTATCACGATTTATTCGAGCTTATGTCAGATTCGACGATTCTTCGTTTCAGAAGTGTATTTCTGTGCGGAATCGCTGTTTCGCGTGCTAGATCAGTATATTTGTATGCAGATATGCGAAATTGGCACGGAAAGTCCGATTTGGCAAGCACGATCACGATTTATTCGAGCTTATGTCAGATTCGACGATTCTTCGGTTCAGAAGTGTATTTCTGTGCGGAATCGCTGTTTCGCGTGCTATATCAGTGTATTTGCATGCAAGTATGCGAAATTGGCACGGAAACTCCGATTCGGCAAGCACGACCACGATTTATTCGAGCTTATGTCAGATTAGACGATTCTTCGTTTCAGAAGTGTATTTCTGTGCGGAATCGCTGTTTCGCGTGCTATATCAGTGCATTTGCATGCAAGTATGCGAAATTGGAATAGAAACTCCGACCCGGCAAGTACGATCACAATTTATTCGAGCCTATGTCAGATTCGACGATTCTTCGTTTCAGAAGTGTATTTCTGTGCGGAATCGCTGTTTCGCGTGCTAGATCAGTATATTTGTATGCAGATATGCGAAGTGTATTTCTGTGCGGAATCGCTGTTTCGCGCGCTAGATCAGTGCATTTGCATGCAAATATTCGAAATTGGCACGAAAACTCCGATTCGGCAAGCACGATCACGATTTATTAGAGCTTATGTCAGATTCGACGATTCTTCGTTTGAGAAGTGTATTTCTGTGCGGAATCGCTGTTTCGCGCGCTAGATCAGTATATTTGTATGCAGATATGCGAAATTGGCACGGAAAGTCCGATTTGGCAAGCACGATCACGATTTATTCGAGCTTATGTCAGATTCGACGATTCTTCGTTTGAGAAGTGTATTTCTGTGCGGAATCGCTGTTTCGCGCGCTAGATCAGTGCATTTGCATGCAAGTATGAAAAATTGGAATAGAAACTCCGACCCGGCAATCACGATCACGATTTAATCGAGCTTATGTCAGATTCGACGATTCTTCGTTTGAGAAGTGTATTTCTGTGCGGAATCGCTGTTTAGCGTGCTAGATCAGTATATTTGTATGCAGATATGCGAAATTGGCACGGAAAGTCCGATTTGGCAAGCACGATCACGATTTATTCGAGCTTATGTCAGATTCGACGATTCTTCGTTTCAGAAGTGTATTTCTGTGCGGAATCGCTGTTTCGCGTGCTATATCAGTGCATTTGCATGCAAGTATGCGAAATTGGCACGGAAACTCCGATTCGGCAAGCACGACCACGATTCATTCGAGCTTATGTCAGATTCGACGATTCTTCGTTTGAGAAGTGTATTTCTGTGCGGAATCGCTGTTTCGCGCGCTAGATCAGTGCATTTGCATGCAAGTATGAGAAATTGGAATAGAAACTCCGACCCGGCAATCACTATCACGATTTATTCGAGCTTATGTCAGATTCGACGATTCTTCGTTTGAGAAGTGTATTTCTGTGCGGAATCGCTGTTTCGCGCGCTAGATCAGTGCATTTGCATGCAAGTATGAGAAATTGGAATAGAAACTCCGACCCGGCAATCACTATCACGATTTATTCGAGCTTATGTCAGATTCGACGATTCTTCGTTTCAGAAGTGTATTTCTGTGCGGAATCGCTGTTTCGCGGGCTATATCAGTGCATTTGCATGCAAGTATGCGAAATTGGCTCGGAAACTCCGATTCGGCAAGCACGACCACGATTTATTCGAGATTATGTCAGATTCGACGATTCTTCGTTTCAGAAGTGTATTTCTGTGCGGAATCGCTGTCTCGCGTGCTATATCAGTGCATTTGCATGCAAGTATGCGAAATTGGAATAGAAACTCCGACCCGGCAAGTACGATCACAATTTATTCGAGCCTATGTCAGATTCGACGATTCTTCGTTTCAGAAGTGTATTTCTGTGCGGAATCGCTGTTTCGCGTGCTAGATCAGTATATTTGTATGCAGATATGCGAAATTGGCACGGAAAGTCCGATTTGGCAAGCACGATCACGATTTATTCGAGCTTATGTCAGATTCGACGATTCTTCGGTTCAGAAGTGTATTTCTGTGCGGAATCGCTGTTTCGCGTGCTATATCAGTGCATTTGCATGCAAGTATGCGAAATTGGCACGGAAACTCCGATTCGGCAAGCACGACCACGATTTATTCGAGCTTATGTCAGATTAGACGATTCTTCGTTTCAGAAGTGTATTTCTGTGCGGAATCGCTGTCTCGCGTGCTATATCAGTGCATTTGCATGCAAGTATGCGAAATTGGAATAGAAACTCCGACCCGGCAAGTACGATCACAATTTATTCGAGCCTATGTCAGATTCGACGATTCTTCGTTTGAGAAGTGTATTTCTGTGCGGAATCGCTGTTTCGCGCTCTAGATCAGCGCATCTGCATGCAAATATGCGAAATTGGCACGAAAACTCCGATTTGGCAAGCACGATCATGATTTATTCGAGCTTATGTCAGATTCAACGATTATTCGTTTCACAAATGAATTTCTGTACGGAATCGCTGTTTAGCGTGCTAGATCAGTGCATTTGTATGCAAATATGCGAAATTGGTACGGCAACTCCGATTTGGCAAGCACGATCACGATTTATTCGAGCTTATGTCAGATTCGACGATTCTTCGTTTCAGAAGTGTATTTCTGTGCGGAATCGCTGTTTAGCGTGCTAGATCAGTGCATTTGTATGCAAATATGCGAAATTGGCACGAAAACTCCGATTCGGCAAGCACGATCACGATTTATTCGAGCTTATGTCAGATTCGACGATTCTTCGTTTGAGAAGTGTATTTCTGTGCGGAATCGCTGTTTCGCGCGCTAGATCAGTGCATTTGCATGCAAGTATGAGAAATTGGAATAGAAACTCCGACCCGGCAATCACGATCACGATTTATTCGAGCTTATGTCAGATTCGACGATTCTTCGTTTCAGAAGTGTATTTCTGTGCGGAATCGCTGTTTCGCGTGCTATATCAGTGCATTTGCATGCAAGTATGCGAAATTGGCACGGAAACTCCGATTCGGCAAGCACGACCCCGATTTATTCGAGCTTATGTCAGATTCGACGATTCTTCGTTTCAGAAGTGTATTTCTGTGCGGAATCGCTGTCTCGCGTGCTATATCAGTGCATTTGCATGCAAGTATGCGAAATTGGAATAGAAAATCCGACCCGGCAAGCACGATCACAATTTATTCGGGCCTATGTCTGTTTCGACATTCTTCGTTTCAGAAGTGTATTTCTGTGCGGAATCGCTGTTTCGCGCGCTAGATCAGTGCATTTGCATGCAAGTATGAGAAATTGGAATCGAAACTCCGACCCGGCAATCACGATCACGATTTATTCGAGCTTATGTCAGATTCGACGATTCTTCGTTTCAGAAGTGTATTTCTGTGCGGAATCGCTGTTTCGCGTGCTATATCAGTGCATTTGCATGCAAGTATGCGAAATTGGCACGGAAACTCCGATTCGGCAAGCACGACCACGATTCATTCGAGCTTATGTCAGATTGGACGATTCTTCGTTTCAGAAGTGTATTTCTGGTCGGAATCGCTGTTTCGCGTGCTATATCATTGCATTTGCATGCAAGTATGCGAAATTGGAATAGAAAATCCGACCCGGCAAGCACGATCACAATTTATTCGAGCCTATGTCAGATTCGACGATTCATCGTTTCAGAAGTGTATTTCTGTGCGGAATCGCTGTTTCGCGTGCTATATCAGTGCGTTTGCATGCAAGTATGAGAAATTGGAATCGAAACTCCGACCCGGCAATCACGATCACGATTTATTCGAGCTTATGTCAGATTCGACGATTCATCGTTTCAGAAGTGTATTTCTGTGCGGAATCGCTGTTTCGCGTGCTATATCAGTGCATTTGCATGCAAGTATGCGAAATTGGCACGGAAACTCCGATTCGGCAAGCACGACCACGATTCATTCGAGCTTATGTCAGATTCGACGATTCTTCGTTTCAGAAGTGTATTTCTGTGCGGAATCGCTGTTTCGCGTGCTATATCATTGCATTTGCATGCAAGTATGCGAAATTGGAATAGAAAATCCGACCCGGCAGCACGATAACAATTTATTCGAGCCTATGTCAGATTCGACGATTCATCGTTTCAGAAGTGTATTTCTGTGCGGAATCGCTGTTTCGCGTGCTATATCAGTGCGTTTGCATGCAAGTATGAGAAATTGGAATCGAAACTCCGACCCGGCAATCACGATCACGATTTAATCGAGCTTATGTCAGATTCGACGATTCTTCGTTTGAGAAGTGTATTTCTGTGCGGAATCGCTGTTTCGCGCTCTAGATCAGCGCATTTGCATGCAAGTATGCGAAATTGGCACGAAAACTCCGATTTGGCAAGCACGATCATGATTTATTCGAGCTTATGTCAGATTCAACGATTATTCGTTTCACAAATGAATTTCTGTACGGAATCGCTGTTTAGCGTGCTAGATCAGTGCATTTGTATGCAAATATGCGAAATTGGTACGGCAACTCCGATTTGGCAAGCACGATCACGATTTATTCGAGCTTATGTCAGATTCGACGATTCTTCGTTTCAGAAGTGTATTTCTGTGCGGAATCGCTGTCTCGCGTGCTATATCAGTGCATTTGCATGCAAGTATGCGAAATTGGAATAGAAACTCCGACCCGGCAATCACGATCACGATTTATTCGAGCTTATGTCAGATTCGACGATTCTTCGTTTCAGAAGTGTATTTCTGTGCGGAATCGCTGTTTAGCGTGCTAGATCAGTGCATTTGTATGCAAATATGCGAAATTGGCACGAAAACTCCGATTCGGCAAGCACGATCACGATTTATTCGAGCTTATGTCAGATTCGACGATTCTTCGTTTGAGAAGTGTATTTCTGTGCGGAATCGCTGTTTCGCGCGCTAGATCAGTGCATTTGCATGCAAGTATGAGAAATTGGAATAGAAACTCCGACCCGGCAATCACGATCACGATTTATTCGAGCTTATGTCAGATTCGACGATTCTTCGTTTCAGAAGTGTATTTCTGTGCGGAATCGCTGTTTCGCGTGCTATATCAGTGCATTTGCATGCAAGTATGCGAAATTGGCACGGAAACTCCGATTCGGCAAGCACGACCCCGATTTATTCGAGCTTATGTCAGATTCGACGATTCTTCGTTTCAGAAGTGTATTTCTGTGCGGAATCGCTGTCTCGCGTGCTATATCAGTGCATTTGCATGCAAGTATGCGAAATTGGAATAGAAAATCCGACCCGGCAAGCACGGTCACAATTTATTCGGGCCTATGTCTGTTTCGACATTCTTCGTTTCAGAAGTGTATTTCTGTGCGGAATCGCTGTTTCGCGCGCTAGATCAGTGCATTTGCATGCAAGTATGAGAAATTGGAATCGAAACTCCGACCCGGCAATCACGATCACGATTTATTCGAGCTTATGTCAGATTCGACGATTCTTCGTTTCAGAAGTGTATTTCTGTGCGGAATCGCTGTTTTGCGTGCTATATCAGTGCATTTGCATGCAAGTATGCGAAATTGGCACGGAAACTCCGATTCGGCAAGCACGACCACGATTCATTCGAGCTTATGTCAGATTGGACGATTCTTCGTTTTAGAAGTGTATTTCTGGTCGGAATCGCTGTTTCGCGTGCTATATCATTGCATTTGCATGCAAGTATGCGAAATTGGAATAGAAAATCCGACCCGGCAAGCACGATCACAATTTATTCGAGCCTATGTCAGATTCGACGATTCATCGTTTCAGAAGTGTATTTCTGTGCGGAATCGCTGTTTCGCGTGCTATATCAGTGCGTTTGCATGCAAGTATGAGAAATTGGAATCGAAACTCCGACCCGGCAATCACGATCACGATTTATTCGAGCTTATGTCAGATTCGACGATTCTTCGTTTCAGAAGTGTATTTCTGTGCGGAATCGCTGTTTCGCGTGCTATATCAGTGCATTTGCATGCAAGTATGCGAAATTGGCACGGAAACTCCGATTCGGCAAGCACGACCACGATTCATTCGAGCTTATGTCAGATTCGACGATTCTTCGTTTCAGAAGTGTATTTCTGTGCGGAATCGCTGTTTCGCGTGCTATATCATTGCATTTGCATGCAAGTATGCGAAATTGGAATAGAAAATCCGACCCGGCAGCACGATAACAATTTATTCGAGCCTATGTCAGATTCGACGATTCATCGTTTCAGAAGTGTATTTCTGTGCGGAATCGCTGTTTCGCGTGCTATATCAGTGCGTTTGCATGCAAGTATGAGAAATTGGAATCGAAACTCCGACCCGGCAATCACGATCACGATTTAATCGAGCTTATGTCAGATTCGACGATTCTTCGTTTGAGAAGTGTATTTCTGTGCGGAATCGCTGTTTCGCGCTCTAGATCAGCGCATCTGCATGCAAATATGCGAAATTGGCACGAAAACTCCGATTTGGCAAGCACGATCATGATTTATTCGAGCTTATGTCAGATTCAACGATTATTCGTTTCACAAATGAATTTCTGTACGGAATCGCTGTTTAGCGTGCTAGATCAGTGCATTTGTATGCAAATATGCGAAATTGGTACGGCAACTCCGATTTGGCAAGCGCGATCACAATTTATTCGGGCCTATGTCTGTTTCGACATTCTTCGTTTCAGAAGTGTATTTCTGTGCGGAATCGCTGTTTCGCGCGCTAGATCAGTGCATTTGCATGCAAGTATGCGAAATTGGAATAGAAAATCCGACCCGGCAGCACGATAACAATTTATTCGAGCCTATGTCAGATTCGACGATTCATCGTTTCAGAAGTGTATTTCTGTGCGGAATCGCTGTTTCGCGTGCTATATCAGTGCGTTTGCATGCAAGTATGAGAAATTGGAATCGAAACTCCGACCCGGCAATCACGATCACGATTTATTCGAGCTTATGTCAGATTCGACGATTCTTCGTTTCAGAAGTGTATTTCTGTGCGGAATCGCTGTATCGCGCGCTAGATCAGTGCATTTGCATGCAAGTATGCGAAATTGGAATAGAAACTCCGATTCGGCAAGCACGACCACGATTTATTCGAGCTTATGTCAGATTCGACGATTCTTCGTTTCAGAAGTGTATTTCTGTGCGGAATCGCTGTTTCGCGCGCTAGATCAGTGCATTTGCATGCAAATATGCGAAATTGGCACGAAAACTCCGATTCGGCAAGCACGATCACGATTTATTCGAGCTTATGTCAGATTCGACGATTCTTCGTTTGAGAAGTGTATTTCTGTGCGGAATCGCTGTTTCGCGCGCTAGATCAGTGCATTTGTATGCAAATATGCGAAATTGGCACGAAAACTCCGATTCGGCAAGCACGATCACGATTTATTCGAGCTTATGTCAGATTCGACGATTCTTCGTTTGAGAAGTGTATTTCTGTGCGGAATCGCTGTTTCGCGCGCTAGATCAGTGCATTTGCATGCAAGTATGAGAAATTGGAATAGAAACTCCGACCCGGCAATCACGATCACGATTTATTCGAGCTTATGTCAGATTCGACGATTCTTCGTTTCAGAAGTGTATTTCTGTGCGGAATCGCTGTTTCGCGTGCTATATCAGTGCATTTGCATGCAAGTATGCGAAATTGGAATAGAAACTCCGATTCGGCAAGCACGACCACGATTTATTCGAGCTTATGTCAGATTCGACGATTCTTCGTTTCAGAAGTGTATTTCTGTGCGGAATCGCTGTTTCGCGCGCTAGATCAGTGCATTTGCATGCAAATATGCGAAATTGGCACGAAAACTCCGATTCGGCAAGCACGATCACGATTTATTCGAGCTTATGTCAGATTCGACGATTCTTCGTTTGAGAAGTGTATTTCTGTGCGGAATCGCTGTTTCGCGCGCTAGATCAGTGCATTTGCATGCAAGTATGAGAAATTGGAATAGAAACTCCGACCCGGCAATCACTATCACGATTTATTCGAGCTTATGTCAGATTCGACGATTCTTCGTTTCAGAAGTGTATTTCTGTGCGGAATCGCTGTTTCGCGCGCTAGATCAGCGCATCTGCATGCAAATATGCGAAATTGGCACGGAAACTCCGACCCGGCAAGCACGATCACCATTTATTCGAGCTTATGTCAGATTCGACGATTCTTCGTTTGAGAAGTGTAATTCTGTGCGGAATCGCTGTTTCGCGCGCTAGATCAGTGCATTTGCATGCAAGTATGAGAAATTGGAATAGAAACTCCGACCCGGCAATCACTATCACGATTTATTCGAGCTTATGTCAGATTCGACGATTCTTCGTTTCAGAAGTGTATTTCTGTGCGGAATCGCTGTTTCGCGGGCTATATCAGTGCATTTGCATGCAAGTATGCGAAATTGGCTCGGAAACTCCGATTCGGCAAGCACGACCACGATTTATTCGAGCTTATGTCAGATTCGACGATTCTTCGTTTCAGAAGTGTATTTCTGTGCGGAATCGCTGTCTCGCGTGCTATATCAGTGCATTTGCATGCAAGTATGCGAAATTGGAATAGAAACTCCGACCCGGCAAGTACGATCACAATTTATTCGAGCCTATGTCAGATTCGACGATTCTTCGTTTCAGAAGTGTATTTCTGTGCGGAATCGCTGTTTCGCGTGCTAGATCAGTATATTTGTATGCAGATATGCGAAATTGGCACGGAAAGTCCGATTTGGCAAGCACGATCACGATTTATTCGAGCTTATGTCAGATTCGACGATTCTTCGGTTCAGAAGTGTATTTCTGTGCGGAATCGCTGTTTCGCGTGCTATATCAGTGCATTTGCATGCAAGTATGCGAAATTGGCACGGAAACTCCGATTCGGCAAGCACGACCACGATTTATTCGAGCTTATGTCAGATTAGACGATTCTTCGTTTCAGAAGTGTATTTCTGTGCGGAATCGCTGTCTCGCGTGCTATATCAGTGCATTTGCATGCAAGTATGCGAAATTGGAATAGAAACTCCGACCCGGCAAGCACGATCACAATTTATTCGAGCCTATGTCAGATTCGACGATTCATCGTTTCAGAAGTGTATTTCTGTGCGGAATCGCTGTTTCGCGTGCTATATCAGTGCGTTTGCATGCAAGTATGAGAAATTGGAATCGAAACTCCGACCCGGCAATCACGATCACGATTTATTCGAGCTTATGTCAGATTCGACGATTCTTCGTTTCAGTAGTGTATTTCTGTGCGGAATCGCTGTTTCGCGTGCTAGATCAGTATATTTGTATGCAGATATGCGAAGTGTATTTCTGTGCGGAATCGCTGTTTCGCGCGCTAGATCAGTGCATTTGCATGCAAATATTCGAAATTGGCACGAAAACTCCGATTCGGCAAGCACGATCACGATTTATTAGAGCTTATGTCAGATTCGACGATTCTTCGTTTGAGAAGTGTATTTCTGTGCGGAATCGCTGTTTCGCGCGCTAGATCAGTATATTTGTATGCAGATATGCGAAATTGACACGGAAAGTCCGATTTGGCAAGCACGATCACGATTTATTCGTGCTTATGTCAGATTCGACGATTCTTCGTTTGAGAAGTGTATTTCTGTGCGGAATCGCTGTTTCGCGCTCTAGATCAGTGCATTTGCATGCAAGTATGAAAAATTGGAATAGAAACTCCGACCCGGCAATCACGATCACGATTTAATCGAGCTTATGTCAGATTCGACGATTCTTCGTTTGAGAAGTGTATTTCTGTGCGGAATCGCTGTTTAGCGTGCTAGATCAGTATATTTGTATGCAGATATGCGAAATTGGCACGGAAAGTCCGATTTGGCATGCACGATCACGATTTATTCGAGCTTATGTCAGATTCGACGATTCTTCGTTTCAGAAGTGTATTTCTGTGCGGAATCGCTGTTTCGCGTGCTATATCAGTGCATTTGCATGCAAGTATGCGAAATTGGCACGGAAACTCCGATTCGGCAAGCACGACCCCGATTTATTCGAGCTTATGTCAGATTCGACGATTCTTCGTTTCAGAAGTGTATTTCTGTGCGGAATCGCTGTCTCGCGTGCTATATCAGTGCATTTGCATGCAAGTATGCGAAATTGGAATAGAAAATCCGACCCGGCAAGCACGATCACAATTTATTCGGGCCTATGTCTGTTTCGACATTCTTCGTTTCAGAAGTGTATTTCTGTGCGGAATCGCTGTTTCGCGCGCTAGATCAATGCATTTGCATGCAAGTATGAGAAATTGGAATCGAAACTCCGACCCGGCAATCACGATCACGATTTATTCGAGCTTATGTCAGATTCGACGATTCTTCGTTTCAGAAGTGTATTTCTGTGGGGAATCGCTGTTTCGCGTGCTATATCAGTGCATTTGCATGCAAGTATGCGAAATTGGCACGGAAACTCCGATTCGGCAAGCACGACCACGATTCATTCGAGCTTATGTCAGATTGGACGATTCTTCGTTTCAGAAGTGTATTTCTGTTCGGAATCGCTGTTTCGCGTGCTATATCATTGCATTTGCATGCAAGTATGCGAAATTGGAATAGAAAATCCGACCCGGCAAGCACGATCACAATTTATTCGAGCCTATGTCAGATTCGACGATTCATCGTTTCAGAAGTGTATTTCTGTGCGGAATCGCTGTTTCGCGTGCTATATCAGTGCGTTTGCATGCAAGTATGAGAAATTGGAATCGAAACTCCGACCCGGCAATCACGATCACGATTTATTCGAGCTTATGTCAGATTCGACGATTCTTCGTTTCAGAAGTGTATTTCTGTGCGGAATCGCTGTTTCGCGTGCTATATCAGTGCATTTGCATGCAAGTATGCGAAATTGGCACGGAAACTCCGATTCGGCAAGCACGACCACGATTCATTCGAGCTTATGTCAGATTCGACGATTCTTCGTTTCAGAAGTGTATTTCTGTGCGGAATCGCTGTTTCGCGTGCTATATCATTGCATTTGCATGCAAGTATGCGAAATTGGAATAGAAAATCCGACCCGGCAGCACGATAACAATTTATTCGAGCCTATGTCAGATTCGACGATTCATCGTTTCAGAAGTGTATTTCTGTGCGGAATCGCTGTTTCGCGTGCTATATCAGTGCGTTTGCATGCAAGTATGAGAAATTGGAATCGAAACTCCGACCCGGCAATCACGATCACGATTTAATCGAGCTTATGTCAGATTCGACGATTCTTCGTTTGAGAAGTGTATTTCTGTGCGGAATCGCTGTTTCGCGCTCTAGATCAGCGCATCTGCATGCAAATATGCGAAATTGGCACGAAAACTCGATTTGGCAAGCACGATCATGATTTATTCGAGCTTATGTCAGATTCAACGATTATTCGTTTCACAAATGAATTTCTGTACGGAATCGCTGTTTAGCGTGCTAGATCAGTGCATTTGTATGCAAATATGCGAAATTGGTACGGCAACTCCGATTTGGCAAGCGCGATCACAATTATTCGGGCCTATGTCTGTTTCGACATTCTTCGTTTCAGAAGTGTATTTCTGTGCGGAATCGCTGTTTCGCGCGCTAGATCAGTGCATTTGCATGCAAGTATGCGAAATTGGAATAGAAAATCCGACCCGGCAGCACGATAACAATTTATTCGAGCCTATGTCAGATTCGACGATTCATCGTTTCAGAAGTGTATTTCTGTGCGGAATCGCTGTTTCGCGTGCTATATCAGTGCGTTTGCATGCAAGTATGAGAAATTGGAATCGAAACTCCGACCCGGCAATCACGATCACGATTTATTCGAGCTTATGTCAGATTCGACGATTCTTCGTTTCAGAAGTGTATTTCTGTGCGGAATCGCTGTATCGCGCGCTAGATCAGTGCATTTGCATGCAAGTATGCGAATTGGAATAGAAACTCCGACCCGGCAATCACGATCACGATTTATTCGAGCTTATGTCAGATTCGACGATTCTTCGTTTCAGAAGTGTATTTCTGTGGGGAATCGCTGTTTCGCGTGCTATATCAGTGCATTTGCATGCAAGTATGCGAAATTGGCACGAAAACTCCGATTCGGCAAGCACGATCACGATTTATTCGAGCTTATGTCAGATTCGACGATTCTTCGTTTGAGAAGTGTATTTCTGTGCGGAATCGCTGTTTCGCGCGCTAGATCAGTGCATTTGTATGCAAATATGCGAAATTGGCACGAAAACTCCGATTCGGCAAGCACGATCACGATTTATTCGAGCTTATGTCAGATTCGACGATTCTTCGTTTGAGAAGTGTATTTCTGTGCGGAATCGCTGTTTCGCGCGCTAGATCAGTGCATTTGCATGCAAGTATGAGAAATTGGAATAGAAACTCCGACCCGGCAATCACGATCACGATTTATTCGAGCTTATGTCAGATTCGACGATTCTTCGTTTCAGAAGTGTATTTCTGTGCGGAATCGCTGTTTCGCGTGCTATATCAGTGCATTTGCATGCAAGTATGCGAAATTGGAATAGAAACTCGATTCGGCAAGCACGACCACGATTTATTCGAGCTTATGTCAGATTCGACGATTCTTCGTTTCAGAAGTGTATTTCTGTGCGGAATCGCTGTTTCGCGCGCTAGATCAGTGCATTTGCATGCAAATATGCGAAATTGGCACGAAAACTCCGATTCGGCAAGCACGATCACGATTATTCGAGCTTATGTCAGATTCGACGATTCTTCGTTTGAGAAGTGTATTTCTGTGCGGAATCGCTGTTCGCGCGCTAGATCAGTGCATTTGCATGCAAGTATGAGAAATTGGAATAGAAACTCCGACCCGGCAATCACTATCACGATTTATTCGAGCTTATGTCAGATTCGACGATTCTTCGTTTCAGAAGTGTATTTCTGTGCGGAATCGCTGTTTCGCGCGCTAGATCAGCGCATCTGCATGCAAATATGCGAAATTGGCACGGAAACTCCGACCCGGCAAGCACGATCACCATTTATTCGAGCTTATGTCAGATTCGACGATTCTTCGTTTGAGAAGTGTAATTCTGTGCGGAATCGCTGTTTCGCGCGCTAGATCAGTGCATTTGCATGCAAGTATGAGAAATTGGAATAGAAACTCCGACCCGGCAATCACTATCACGATTTATTCGAGCTTATGTCAGATTCGACGATTCTTCGTTTCAGAAGTGTATTTCTGTGCGGAATCGCTGTTTCGCGGGCTATATCAGTGCATTTGCATGCAAGTATGCGAAATTGGCTCGGAAACTCCGATTCGGCAAGCACGACCACGATTTATTCGAGCTTATGTCAGATTCGACGATTCTTCGTTTCAGAAGTGTATTTCTGTGCGGAATCGCTGTCTCGCGTGCTATATCAGTGCATTTGCATGCAAGTATGCGAAATTGGAATAGAAACTCCGACCCGGCAAGTACGATCACAATTTATTCGAGCCTATGTCAGATTCGACGATTCTTCGTTTCAGAAGTGTATTTCTGTGCGGAATCGCTGTTTCGGCGTGCTAGATCAGTATATTTGTATGCAGATATGCGAAATTGGCACGGAAAGTCCGATTTGGCAAGCACGATCACGATTTATTCGAGCTTATGTCAGATTCGACGATTCTTCGGTTCAGAAGTGTATTTCTGTGCGGAATCGCTGTTTCGCGTGCTATATCAGTGCATTTGCATGCAAGTATGCGAAATTGGCACGGAAACTCCGATTCGGCAAGCACGACCACGATTTATTCGAGCTTATGTCAGATTAGACGATTCTTCGTTTCAGAAGTGTATTTCTGTGCGGAATCGCTGTCTCGCGTGCTATATCAGTGCATTTGCATGCAAGTATGCGAAATTGGAATAGAAACTCCGACCCGGCAAGCACGATCACAATTTATTCGAGCCTATGTCAGATTCGACGATTCATCGTTTCAGAAGTGTATTTCTGTGCGGAATCGCTGTTTCGCGTGCTATATCAGTGCGTTTGCATGCAAGTATGAGAAATTGGAATCGAAACTCCGACCCGGCAATCACGATCACGATTTATTCGAGCTTATGTCAGATTCGACGATTCTTCGTTTCAGTAGTGTATTTCTGTGCGGAATCGCTGTTTCGCGTGCTAGATCAGTATATTTGTATGCAGATATGCGAAGTGTATTTCTGTGCGGAATCGCTGTTCGCGCGCTAGATCAGTGCATTTGCATGCAAATATTCGAAATTGGCACGAAAACTCCGATTCGGCAAGCACGATCACGATTTATTAGAGCTTATGTCAGATTCGACGATTCTTCGTTTGAGAAGTGTATTTCTGTGCGGAATCGCTGTTTCGCGCGCTAGATCAGTATATTTGTATGCAGATATGCGAAATTGACACGGAAAGTCCGATTTGGCAAGCACGATCACGATTTATTCGTGCTTATGTCAGATTCGACGATTCTTCGTTTGAGAAGTGTATTTCTGTGCGGAATCGCTGTTTCGCGCTCTAGATCAGTGCATTTGCATGCAAGTATGAAAAATTGGAATAGAAACTCCGACCCGGCAATCACGATCACGATTTAATCGAGCTTATGTCAGATTCGACGATTCTTCGTTTGAGAAGTGTATTTCTGTGCGGAATCGCTGTTTAGCGTGCTAGATCAGTATATTTGTATGCAGATATGCGAAATTGGCACGGAAAGTCCGATTTGGCATGCACGATCACGATTTATTCGAGCTTATGTCAGATTCGACGATTCTTCGTTTCAGAAGTGTATTTCTGTGCGGAATCGCTGTTTCGCGTGCTATATCAGTGCATTTGCATGCAAGTATGCGAAATTGGCACGGAAACTCCGATTCGGCAAGCACGACCCCGATTTATTCGAGCTTATGTCAGATTCGACGATTCTTCGTTTCAGAAGTGTATTTCTGTGCGGAATCGCTGTCTCGCGTGCTATATCAGTGCATTTGCATGCAAGTATGCGAAATTGGAATAGAAAATCCGACCCGGCAAGCACGATCACAATTATTCGGGCCTATGTCTGTTTCGACATTCTTCGTTTCAGAAGTGTATTTCTGTGCGGAATCGCTGTTTCGCGCGCTAGATCAATGCATTTGCATGCAAGTATGAGAAATTGGAATCGAAACTCCGACCCGGCAATCACGATCACGATTTATTCGAGCTTATGTCAGATTCGACGATTCTTCGTTTCAGAAGTGTATTTCTGTGGGAATCGCTGTTTCGCGTGCTATATCAGTGCATTTGCATGCAAGTATGCGAAATTGGCACGGAAACTCCGATTCGGCAAGCACGACCACGATTCATTCGAGCTTATGTCAGATTGGACGATTCTTCGTTTCAGAAGTGTATTTCTGTTCGGAATCGCTGTTTCGCGTGCTATATCATTGCATTTGCATGCAAGTATGCGAAATTGGAATAGAAAATCCGACCCGGCAAGCACGATCACAATTTATTCGAGCCTATGTCAGATTCGACGATTCATCGTTTCAGAAGTGTATTTCTGTGCGGAATCGCTGTTTCGCGTGCTATATCAGTGCGTTTGCATGCAAGTATGAGAAATTGGAATCGAAACTCCGACCCGGCAATCACGATCACGATTTATTCGAGCTTATGTCAGATTCGACGATTCTTCGTTTCAGAAGTGTATTTCTGTGCGGAATCGCTGTTTCGCGTGCTATATCAGTGCATTTGCATGCAAGTATGCGAAATTGGCACGGAAACTCCGATTCGGCAAGCACGACCACGATTCATTCGAGCTTATGTCAGATTCGACGATTCTTCGTTTCAGAAGTGTATTTCTGTGCGGAATCGCTGTTTCGCGTGCTATATCATTGCATTTGCATGCAAGTATGCGAAATTGGAATAGAAAATCCGACCCGGCAGCACGATAACAATTTATTCGAGCCTATGTCAGATTCGACGATTCATCGTTTCAGAAGTGTATTTCTGTGCGGAATCGCTGTTTCGCGTGCTATATCAGTGCGTTTGCATGCAAGTATGAGAAATTGGAATCGAAACTCCGACCCGGCAATCACGATCACGATTTATTCGAGCTTATGTCAGATTCGACGATTCTTCGTTTCAGAAGTGTATTTCTGTGCGGAATCGCTGTATCGCGCGCTAGATCAGTGCATTTGCATGCAAGTATGCGAAATTGGAATAGAAACTCCGATTCGGCAAGCACGACCACGATTTATTCGAGCTTATGTCAGATTCGACGATTCTTCGTTTCAGAAGTGTATTTCTGTGCGAATCGCTGTTTCGCGCGCTAGATCAGTGCATTTGCATGCAAATATGCGAAATTGGCACGAAAACTCCGATTCGGCAAGCACGATCACGATTTATTCGAGCTTATGTCAGATTCGACGATTCTTCGTTTGAGAAGTGTAATTCTGTGCGGAATCGCTGTTTCGCGCGCTAGATCAGTGCATTTGCATGCAAGTATGAGAAATTTGAATAGAAACTCCGACCCGGCAATCACTATCACGATTTATTCGAGCTTATGTCAGATTCGACGATTCTTCGTTTCAGAAGTGTATTTCTGTGCGGAATCGCTGTTTCGCGGGCTATATCAGTGCATTTGCATGCAAGTATGCGAAATTGGCTCGGAAACTCCGATTCGGCAAGCACGACCACGATTTATTCGAGCTTATGTCAGATTCGACGATTCTTCGTTTCAGAAGTGTATTTCTGTGCGGAATCGCTGTCTCGCGTGCTATATCAGTGCATTTGCATGCAAGTATGCGAAATTGGAATAGAAACTCCGACCCGGCAAGTACGATCACAATTTATTCGAGCCTATGTCAGATTCGACGATTCTTCGTTCAGAAGTGTATTTCTGTGCGGAATCGCTGTTTCGCGTGCTAGATCAATATATTTGTATGCAGATATGCGAAATTGGCACGGAAAGTCCGATTTGGCAAGCACGATCACGATTTATTCGAGCTTATGTCAGATTCGACGATTCTTCGGTTCAGAAGTGTATTTCTGTGCGGAATCGCTGTTTCGCGTGCTATATCAGTGCATTTGCATGCAAGTATGCGAAATTGGCACGGAAACTCCGATTCGGCAAGCACGACCACGATTTATTCGAGCTTATGTCAGATTCGACGATTCTTCGTTTCAGAAGTGTATTTCTGTGCGGAATCGCTGTCTCGCGTGCTATATCAGTGCATTTGCATGCAAGTATGCGAAATTGGAATAGAAACTCCGACCCGGCAAGTACGATCACAATTTATTCGAGCCTATGTCAGATTCGACGATTCTTCGTTTCAGAAGTGTATTTCTGTGCGGAATCGCTGTTTCGCGTGCTAGATCAGTATATTTGTATGCAGATATGCGAAGTGTATTTCTGTGCGGAATCGCTGTTTCGCGCGCTAGATCAGTGCATTTGCATGCAAATATTCGAAATTGGCACGAAAACTCCGATTCGGCAAGCACGATCACGATTTATTAGAGCTTATGTCAGATTCGACGATTCTTCGTTTGAGAAGTGTATTTCTGTGCGGAATCGCTGTTTCGCGCGCTAGATCAGTATATTTGTATGCAGATATGCGAAATTGACACGGAAAGTCCGATTTGGCAAGCACGATCACGATTTATTCGAGCTTATGTCAGATTCGACGATTCTTCGTTTGAGAAGTGTATTTCTGTGCGGAATCGCTGTTTCGCGCGCTAGATCAGTGCATTTGCATGCAAGTATGAAAAATTGGAATAGAAACTCCGACCCGGCAATCACGATCACGATTTAATCGAGCTCATGTCAGATTCGACGATTCTTCGTTGAGAAGTGTATTTCTGTGCGGAATCGCTGTTTAGCGTGCTAGATCAGTATATTTGTATGCAGATATGCGAAATTGGCACGGAAAGTCCGATTTGGCAAGCACGATCACGATTTATTCGAGCTTATGTCAGATTCGACGATTCTTCGTTTCAGAAGTGTATTTCTGTGCGGAATCGCTGTTTCGCGTGCTATATCAGTGCATTTGCATGCACGTATGCGAAATTGGCACGGAAACTCCGATTCGGCAAGCACGACCACGATTCATTCGAGCTTATGTCAGATTCGACGATTCTTCGTTTCAGAAGTGTATTTCTGTGCGGAATCGCTGTTTCGCGTGCTATATCAGTGCATTTGCATGCAAGTATGCGAAATTGGCACGGAAAGTCCGATTTGGCAAGCACGATCACGATTATTCGAGCCTATGTCTGTTTCGACATTCTTCGTTTCAGAAGTGTATTTCTGTGCGGAATCGCTGTTTCACGCGCTAGATCAGTGCATTTGCATGCAAGTATGAGAAATTGGAATCGAAACTCCGACCCGGCAATCACGATCACGATTTATTCGAGCTTATGTCAGATTCGACGATTCTTCGTTTCAGCAGTGTATTTCTGTGCGGAATCGCTGTTTCGCGTGCTATATCAGTGCATTTCCATGCCAGTATGCAAAATTGGCACGGAAACTCCGATTCGGCAAGCACGACCACGATTCATTCGAGCTTATGTCAGATTCGACGATTCTTCGTTTCAGAAGTGTATTTCTGTGCGGAATCGCTGTTTCGCGCGCTAGATCAGTGCATTTGCATGCAAGTATGCGAAATTGGAATAGAAACTCCGACCCGGCAAGCACGATCACAATTTATTCGAGCCTATGTCAGTTTCGACGATTCTTCGTTTCAGAAGTGTATTTCTGTGCGGAATCGCTGTTTCGCGCGCTAGATCAGCGCATCTGCATGCAAATATGCGAAATTGGCACGAAAACTCCGATTTGGCAAGCACGATCATGATTTATTCGAGCTTATGTCAGATTCAACGATTATTCGTTTCACAAATGAATTTCTGTACGGAATCGCTGTTTAGCGTGCTAGATCAGTGCATTTGTATGCAAATATGCGAAATTGGTACGGCAACTCCGATTTGGCACGCACGATCACGATTTATTCGAGCTTATGTCAGATTCGACGATTCTTCGTTTCAGAAGTGTATTTCTGTGCGGAATCGCTGTTTCGCGCGCTAGATCAGTGCATCTGCATGCAAATATGCGAAATTGGCACGAAAACTCCGATTTGGCAAGCACGATCATGATTTATTCGAGCTTATGTCAGATTCAACGATTATTCGTTTCACAAATGAATTTCTGTACGGAATCGCTGTTTAGCGTGCTAGATCAGTACATTTGTATCCAAATATGCGAAATTGGTACGGAAACTCCGATTCGGCAAGCACGACCACGATTTATTCGAGCTTATGTCAGATTCGACGATTCTTCGTTTGAGAAGTGTATTTCTGTGCGGAATCGCTGTTTCGCGCGCTAGATCAGTGCATTTGCATGCATATATGCGAAATTGGCACGAAAACTCCGATTCGGCAAGCACGATCACGATTTATTCGAGCTTATGTCAGATTCGACGATTCTTCGTTTCAGAAGTGTATTTCTGTGCGGAATCGCTGTCTCGCGTGCTATATCAGTGCATTTGCATGCAAGTATGCGAAATTGGAATAGAAACTCCGACCCGGCAAGTACGATCACAATTTATTCGAGCCTATGTCAGATTCGACGATTCTTCGTTTCAGAAGTGTATTTCTGTGCGGAATCGCTGTTTCGCGTGCTAGATCAGTATATTTGTATGCAGATATGCGAAATTGGCACGGAAAGTCCGATTTGGCAAGCACGATCACGATTTATTCGAGCTTATGTCAGATTCGACGATTCTTCGTTTGAGAAGTGTATTTCTGTGTTGAATCGCTGTTTCGCGCGCTAGATCAGTGCATTTGCATGCAAGTATGAGAAATTGGAATCGAAAGTCCGACCCGGCAATCACGATCACGATTTAATAGAGCTTATGTCAGATTCGACGATTCTTCGTTTGAGAAGTGTATTTCTGTGCGGAATCGCTGTTTAGCGTGCTAGATCAGTATATTTGTATGCAGATATGCGAAATTGGCACGGAAACTCCGACCCGGCAAGCACGATCACCATTTATTCGAGCTTATGTCAGATTCGACGATTCTTCGTTTGAGAAGTGTATTTCTGTGCGGAATCGCTGTTTCGCGCGCTAGATCAGTGCATTTGCATGCAAGTATGAGAAATTGGAATCGAAACTCCGACCCGGCAATCACGATCACGATTTATTCGAGCTTATGTCAGATTCGACGATTCTTCGTTTCAGAAGTGTATTTCTGCGCGGAATCGCTGTTTCGCGTGCTATATCAGTGCATTTGCATGCAAGTATGCGAAATTGGCACGGAAAGTCCGATTTGGCAAGCACGATCACGATTTATTCGAGCCTATGTCTGTTTCGACATTCTTCGTTTCAGAAGTGTATTTCTGTGCGGAATCGCTGTTTCACGCGCTAGATCAGTGCATTTGCATGCAAGTATGCGAAATTGGCACGGAAACTCCGATTCGGCAAGCACGACCCCGATTTATTCGAGCTTATGTCAGATTCGACGATTCTTCGTTTCAGAAGTGTATTTCTGTGCGGAATCGCTGTCTCGCGTGCTATATCAGTGCATTTGCATGCAAGTATGCGAAATTGGAATAGAAAATCCGACCCGGCAAGCACGATCACAATTTATTCGGGCCTATGTCTGTTTCGACATTCTTCGTTTCAGAAGTGTATTTCTGTGCGGAATCGCTGTTTCGCGCGCTAGATCAGTGCATTTGCATGCAAGTATGAGAAATTGGAATCGAAACTCCGACCCGGCAATCACGATCACGATTTATTCGAGCTTATGTCAGATTCGACGATTCTTCGTTTCAGAAGTGTATTTCTGTGCGGAATCGCTGTTTCGCGTGCTATATCAGTGCATTTGCATGCAAGTATGCGAAATTGGCACGGAAACTCCGATTCGGCAAGCACGACCCCGATTTATTCGAGCTTATGTCAGATTCGACGATTCTTCGTTTCAGAAGTGTATTTCTGTGCGGAATCGCTGTCTCGCGTGCTATATCAGTGCATTTGCATGCAAGTATGCGAAATTGGAATAGAAAATCCGACCCGGCAAGCACGATCACAATTTATTCGGGCCTATGTCTGTTTCGACATTCTTCGTTTCAGAAGTGTATTTCTGTGCGGAATCGCTGTTTCGCGCGCTAGATCAGTGCATTTGCATGCAAGTATGCGAAATTGGCACGGAAACTCCGATTCGGCAAGCACGACCACGATTCATTCGAGCTTATGTCAGATTGGACGATTCTTCGTTTCAGAAGTGTATTTCTGTGCGGAATCGCTGTTTCGCGTGCTATATCATTGCATTTGCATGCAAGTATGCGAAATTGGAATAGAAAATCCGACCCGGCAAGCACGATCACAATTTATTCGAGCCTATGTCAGATTCGACGATTCATCGTTTCAGAAGTGTATTTCTGTGCGGAATCGCTGTTACGCGTGCTATATCAGTGCGTTTACATGCAAGTATGAGAAATTGGAATCGAAACTCCGACCCGGCAATCACGATCACGATTTATTCGAGCTTATGTCAGATTCGACGATTCTTCGTTTGAGAAGTGTATTTCTGTGCGGAATCGCTGTTTCGCGCGCTAGATCAGTGCATCTGCATGCAAATATGCGAAATTGGCACGAAAACTCCGATTTGGCAAGCACGATCATGATTTATTCGAGCTTATGTCAGATTCAACGATTATTCGTTTCACAAATGAATTTCTGTACGGAATCGCTGTTTAGCGTGCTAGATCAGTGCATTTGTATGCAAATATGCGAAATTGGTACGGCAACTCCGATTTGGCAAGCACGATCACGATTTATTCGAGCTTATGTCAGATTCGACGATTCTTCGTTTGAGAAGTGTATTTCTGTGCGGAATCGCTGTTTCGCGCGCTAGATCAGTATATTTGTATGCAGATATGCGAAATTGACACGGAAAGTCCGATTTGGCAAGCACGATCACGATTTATTCGAGCTTATGTCAGATTCGACGATTCTTCGTTTGAGAAGTGTCTTTCTGTGCGGAATCGCTGTTTCGCGCGCTAGATCAGTGCATTTGCATGCAAGTATGAAAAATTGGAATAGAAACTCCGACCCGGCAATCACGATCACGATTTAATCGAGCTTATGTCAGATTCGACGATTCTTCGTTTGAGAAGTGTATTTCTGTGCGGAATCGCTGTTTAGCGTGCTAGATCAGTATATTTGTATGCAGATATGCGAAATTGGCACGGAAAGTCCGATTTGGCAAGCACGATCACGATTTATTCGAGCTTATGTCAGATTCGACGATTCTTCGTTTCAGAAGTGTATTTCTGTGCGGAATCGCTGTTTCGCGTGCTATATCAGTGCATTTCCATGCAAGTATGCAAAATTGGCACGGAAACTCCGATTCGGCAAGCACGACCACGATTCATTCGAGCTTATGTCAGATTCGACGATTCTTCGTTTCAGAAGTGTATTTCTGTGCGGAATCGCTGTTTCGCGTGCTATATCAGTGCATTTGCATGCAAGTATGCGAAAATGGCACGGAAAGTCCGATTTGGCAAGCACGATCACGATTTATTCGAGCCTATGTCTGTTTCGACATTCTTCGTTTCAGAAGTGTATTTCTGTGCGGAATCGCTGTTTCACGCGCTAGATCAGTGCATTTGCATGCAAGTATGAGAAATTGGAATCGAAACTCCGACCCGGCAATCACGATCACGATTTATTCGAGCTTATGTCAGATTCGACGATTCTTCGTTTCAGCAGTGTATTTCTGTGCGGAATCGCTGTTTCGCGTGCTATATCAGTGCATTTCCATGCAAGTATGCAAAATTGGCACGGAAACTCCGATTCTTCAAGCACGACCACGATTCATTCGAGCTTATGTCAGATTCGACGATTCTTCGTTTCAGAAGTGTATTTCTGTGCGGAATCGCTGTTTCGCGCGCTAGATCAGTGCATTTGCATGCAAGTATGCGAAATTGGAATAGAAACTCCGACCCGGCAAGCACGATCACAATTTATTCGAGCCTATGTCAGATTCGACGATTCTTCGTTTCAGAAGTGTATTTCTGTGCGGAATCGCTGTTTCGCGTGCTAGATCAGTGCATTTGTATGCAGATATGCGAAATTGGCACGGAAACTCCGATTCGGCAAGCACGATCACGATTTATTCGAGCTTATGTCAGATTCGACGATTCTTCGTTTCAGAAGTGTATTTCTGTGCGGAATCGCTGTTTCGCGTGCTATATCAGTGCATTTGCATGCAAGTATGCGAAATTGGAATAGAAACTCCGACCCGGCAAGCACGATCACAATTTATTCGAGCCTATGTCAGTTTCGACGATTCTTCGTTTCAGAAGTGTATTTCTGTGCGGAATCGCTGTTTCGCGCGCTAGATCAGCGCATCTGCATGCAAATATGCGAAATTGGCACGAAAACTCCGATTTGGCAAGCACGATCATGATTTATTCGAGCTTATGTCAGATTCAACGATTATTCGTTTCACAAATGAATTTCTGTACGGAATCGCTGTTTAGCGTGCTAGATCAGTGCATTTGTATGCAAATATGCGAAATTGGTACGGCTACTCCGATTTGGCACGCACGATCACGATTTATTCGAGCTTATGTCAGATTCGACGATTCTTCGTTTGAGAACTGTATTTCTGTGCGGAATCGCTGTTTCGCGCGCTAGATCAGTGCATCTGCATGCAAATATGCGAAATTGGCACGAAAACTCCGATTTGGCAAGCACGATCATGATTTATTCGAGCTTATGTCAGATTCAACGATTATTCGTTTCACAAATGAATTTCTGTACGGAATCGCTGTTTAGCGTGCTAGATCAGTACATTTGTATCCAAATATGCGAAATTGGTACGGAAACTCCGATTCGGCAAGCACGACCACGATTTATTCGAGCTTATGTCAGATTCGACGATTCTTCGTTTGAGAAGTGTATTTCTGTGCGGAATCGCTGTTTCGCGCGCTAGATCAGTGCATTTGCATGCATATATGCGAAATTGGCACGAAAACTCCGATTCGGCAAGCACGATCACGATTTATTCGAGCTTATGTCAGATTCGACGATTCTTGGTTTCAGAAGTGTATTTCTGTGCGGAATCGCTGTTTCGCGTGCTATATCATTGCATTTGCATGCAAGTATGCGAAATTGGAATAGAAAATCCGACCCGGCAAGCACGATCACAATTTATTCGAGCCTATGTCAGATTCGACGATTCATCGTTTCAGAAGTGTATTTCTGTGCGGAATCGCTGTTTCGCGTGCTATATCAGTGCGTTTGCATGCAAGTATGAGAAATTGGAATCGAAACTCCGACCCGGCAATCACGATCACGATTTATTCGAGCTTATGTCAGATTCGACGATTCTTCGTTTGAGAAGTGTATTTCTGTGCGGAATCGCTGTTTCGCGCGCTAGATCAGTGCATCTGCATGCAAATATGCGAAATTGGCACGAAAACTCCGATTTGGCAAGCACGATCATGATTTATTCGAGCTTATGTCAGATTCAACGATTATTCGTTTCACAAATGAATTTCTGTACGGAATCGCTGTTTAGCGTGCTAGATCAGTGCATTTGTATGCAAATATGCGAAATTGGTACGGCAACTCCGATTTGGCAAGCACGATCACGATTTATTCGAGCTTATGTCAGATTCGACGATTCTTCGTTTGAGAAGTGTATTTCTGTGCGGAATCGCTGTTTCGCGCGCTAGATCAGTATATTTGTATGCAGATATGCGAAATTGACACGGAAAGTCCGATTTGGCAAGCACGATCACGATTTATTCGAGCTTATGTCAGATTCGACGATTCTTCGTTTGAGAAGTGTCTTTCTGTGCGGAATCGCTGTTTCGCGCGCTAGATCAGTGCATTTGCATGCAAGTATGAAAAATTGGAATAGAAACTCCGACCCGGCAATCACGATCACGATTTAATCGAGCTTATGTCAGATTCGACGATTCTTCGTTTGAGAAGTGTATTTCTGTGCGGAATCGCTGTTTAGCGTGCTAGATCAGTATATTTGTATGCAGATATGCGAAATTGGCACGGAAAGTCCGATTTGGCAAGCACGATCACGATTTATTCGAGCTTATGTCAGATTCGACGATTCTTCGTTTCAGAAGTGTATTTCTGTGCGGAATCGCTGTTTCGCGTGCTATATCAGTGCATTTCCATGCAAGTATGCAAAATTGGCACGGAAACTCCGATTCGGCAAGCACGACCACGATTCATTCGAGCTTATGTCAGATTCGACGATTCTTCGTTTCAGAAGTGTATTTCTGTGCGGAATCGCTGTTTCGCGTGCTATATCAGTGCATTTGCATGCAAGTATGCGAAAATGGCACGGAAAGTCCGATTTGGCAAGCACGATCACGATTTATTCGAGCCTATGTCTGTTTCGACATTCTTCGTTTCAGAAGTGTATTTCTGTGCGGAATCGCTGTTTCACGCGCTAGATCAGTGCATTTGCATGCAAGTATGAGAAATTGGAATCGAAACTCCGACCCGGCAATCACGATCACGATTTATTCGAGCTTATGTCAGATTCGACGATTCTTCGTTTCAGCAGTGTATTTCTGTGCGGAATCGCTGTTTCGCGTGCTATATCAGTGCATTTCCATGCAAGTATGCAAAATTGGCACGGAAACTCCGATTCTTCAAGCACGACCACGATTCATTCGAGCTTATGTCAGATTCGACGATTCTTCGTTTCAGAAGTGTATTTCTGTGCGGAATCGCTGTTTCGCGCGCTAGATCAGTGCATTTGCATGCAAGTATGCGAAATTGGAATAGAAACTCCGACCCGGCAAGCACGATCACAATTTATTCGAGCCTATGTCAGATTCGACGATTCTTCGTTTCAGAAGTGTATTTCTGTGCGGAATCGCTGTTTCGCGTGCTAGATCAGTGCATTTGTATGCAGATATGCGAAATTGGCACGGAAACTCCGATTCGGCAAGCACGATCACGATTTATTCGAGCTTATGTCAGATTCGACGATTCTTCGTTTCAGAAGTGTATTTCTGTGCGGAATCGCTGTTTCGCGTGCTATATCAGTGCATTTGCATGCAAGTATGCGAAATTGGAATAGAAACTCCGACCCGGCAAGCACGATCACAATTTATTCGAGCCTATGTCAGTTTCGACGATTCTTCGTTTCAGAAGTGTATTTCTGTGCGGAATCGCTGTTTCGCGCGCTAGATCAGCGCATCTGCATGCAAATATGCGAAATTGGCACGAAAACTCCGATTTGGCAAGCACGATCATGATTTATTCGAGCTTATGTCAGATTCAACGATTATTCGTTTCACAAATGAATTTCTGTACGGAATCGCTGTTTAGCGTGCTAGATCAGTGCATTTGTATGCAAATATGCGAAATTGGTACGGCAACTCCGATTTGGCACGCACGATCACGATTTATTCGAGCTTATGTCAGATTCGACGATTCTTCGTTTGAGAACTGTATTTCTGTGCGGAATCGCTGTTTCGCGCGCTAGATCAGTGCATCTGCATGCAAATATGCGAAATTGGCACGAAAACTCCGATTTGGCAAGCACGATCATGATTTATTCGAGCTTATGTCAGATTCAACGATTATTCGTTTCACAAATGAATTTCTGTACGGAATCGCTGTTTAGCGTGCTAGATCAGTACATTTGTATCCAAATATGCGAAATTGGTACGGAAACTCCGATTCGGCAAGCACGACCACGATTTATTCGAGCTTATGTCAGATTCGACGATTCTTCGTTTGAGAAGTGTATTTCTGTGCGGAATCGCTGTTTCGCGCGCTAGATCAGTGCATTTGCATGCATATATGCGAAATTGGCACGAAAACTCCGATTCGGCAAGCACGATCACGATTTATTCGAGCTTATGTCAGATTCGACGATTCTTCGTTTCAGAAGTGTATTTCTGTGCGGAATCGCTGTCTCGCGTGCTATATCAGTGCATTTGCATGCAAGTATGCGAAATTGGAATAGAAACTCCGACCCGGCAAGTACGATCACAATTTATTCGAGCCTATGTCAGATTCGACGATTCTTCGTTTCAGAAGTGAATTTCTGTGCGGAATCGCTGTTTCGCGTGCTAGATCAGTATATTTGTATGCAGATATGCGAAATTGGCACGGAAAGTCCGATTTGGCAAGCACGATCACGATTTATTCGAGCTTATGTCAGATTCGACGATTCTTCGTTTGAGAAGTGTATTTCTGTGTTGAATCGCTGTTTCGCGCGCTAGATCAGTGCATTTGCATGCAAGTATGAGAAATTGGAATCGAAAGTCCGACCCGGCAATCACGATCACGATTTAATAGAGCTTATGTCAGATTCGACGATTCTTCGTTTGAGAAGTGTATTTCTGTGCGGAATCGCTGTTTAGCGTGCTAGATCAGTATATTTGTATGCAGATATGCGAAATTGGCACGGAAACTCCGACCCGGCAAGCACGATCACCATTTATTCGAGCTTATGTCAGATTCGACGATTCTTCGTTTGAGAAGTGTATTTCTGTGCGGAATCGCTGTTTCGCGCGCTAGATCAGTGCATTTGCATGCAAGTATGAGAAATTGGAATCGAAACTCCGACCCGGCAATCACGATCACGATTTATTCGAGCTTATGTCAGATTCGACGATTCTTCGTTTCAGAAGTGTATTTCTGCGCGGAATCGCTGTTTCGCGTGCTATATCAGTGCATTTGCATGCAAGTATGCGAAATTGGCACGGAAAGTCCGATTTGGCAAGCACGATCACGATTTATTCGAGCCTATGTCTGTTTCGACATTCTTCGTTTCAGAAGTGTATTTCTGTGCGGAATCGCTGTTTCACGCGCTAGATCAGTGCATTTGCATGCAAGTATGAGAAATTGGAATCGAAACTCCGACCCGGCAATCACGATCACGATTTATTCGAGCTTATGTCAGATTCGACGATTCTTCGTTTCAGAAGTGTATTTCTGTGCGGAATCGCTGTTTCGCGTGCTATATCAGTGCATTTGCATGCAAGTATGCGAAATTGGCACGGAAACTCCGATTCGGCAAGCACGACCCCGATTTATTCGAGCTTATGTCAGATTCGACGATTCTTCGTTTCAGAAGTGTATTTCTGTGCGGAATCGCTGTCTCGCGTGCTATATCAGTGCATTTGCATGCAAGTATGCGAAATTGGAATAGAAAATCCGACCCGGCAAGCACGATCACAATTTATTCGGGCCTATGTCTGTTTCGACATTCTTCGTTTCAGAAGTGTATTTCTGTGCGGAATCGCTGTTTCGCGCGCTAGATCAGTGCATTTGCATGCAAGTATGAGAAATTGGAATCGAAACTCCGACCCGGCAATCACGATCACGATTTATTCGAGCTTATGTCAGATTCGACGATTCTTCGTTTCAGAAGTGTATTTCTGTGCGGAATCGCTGTTTCGCGTGCTATATCAGTGCATTTGCATGCAAGTATGCGAAATTGGCACGGAAACTCCGATTCGGCAAGCACGACCCCGATTTATTCGAGCTTATGTCAGATTCGACGATTCTTCGTTTCAGAAGTGTATTTCTGTGCGGAATCGCTGTCTCGCGTGCTATATCAGTGCATTTGCATGCAAGTATACGAAATTGGAATAGAAAATCCGACCCGGCAAGCACGATCACAATTTATTCGGGCCTATGTCTGTTTCGACATTCTTCGTTTCAGAAGTGTATTTCTGTGCGGAATCGCTGTTTCGCGCGCTAGATCAGTGCATTTGCATGCAAGTATGCGAAATTGGCACGGAAACTCCGATTCGGCAAGCACGACCACGATTCATTCGAGCTTATGTCAGATTGGACGATTCTTCGTTTCAGAAGTGTATTTCTGTGCGGAATCGCTGTTTCGCGTGCTATATCATTGCATTTGCATGCAAGTATGCGAAATTGGAATAGAAAATCCGACCCGGCAAGCACGATCACAATTTATTCGAGCCTATGTCAGATTCGACGATTCATCGTTTCAGAAGTGTATTTCTGTGCGGAATCGCTGTTTCGCGTGCTATATCAGTGCGTTTGCATGCAAGTATGAGAAATTGGAATCGAAACTCCGACCCGGCAATCACGATCACGATTTATTCGAGCTTATGTCAGATTCGACGATTCTTCGTTTGAGAAGTGTATTTCTGTGCGGAATCGCTGTTTCGCGCGCTAGATCAGTGCATCTGCATGCAAATATGCGAAATTGGCACGAAAACTCCGATTTGGCAAGCACGATCATGATTTATTCGAGCTTATGTCAGATTCAACGATTATTCGTTTCACAAATGAATTTCTGTACGGAATCGCTGTTTAGCGTGCTAGATCAGTGCATTTGTATGCAAATATGCGAAATTGGTACGGCAACTCCGATTTGGCAAGCACGATCACGATTTATTCGAGCTTATGTCAGATTCGATGATTCTTCGTTTCAGAAGTGTATTTCTGTGCGGAATCGCTGTTTAGCGTGCTAGATCAGTGCATTTGTATGCAAATATGCGAAATTGGCACGAAAACTCCGATTCGGCAAGCACGATCACGATTTATTCGAGCTTATGTCAGATTCGACGATTCTTCGTTTGAGAAGTGTATTTCTGTGCGGAATCGCTGTTTCGCGCGCTAGATCAGTGCATTTGCATGCAAGTATGAGAAATTGGAATAGAAACTCCGACCCGGCAATCACGATCACGATTTATTCGGGCCTATGTCTGTTTCGACATTCTTCGTTTCAGAAGTGTATTTCTGTGCGGAATCGCTGTTTCGCGCGCTAGATCAGTGCATTTGCATGCAAGTATGAGAAATTGGAATCGAAACTCCGACCCGGCAATCACGATCACGATTTATTCGAGCTTATGTCAGATTCGACGATTCTTCGTTTCAGAAGTGTATTTCTGTGCGGAATCGCTGTCTCGCGTGCTATATCAGTGCATTTGCATGCAAGTATGCGAAATTGGAATAGAAAATCCGACCCGGCAAGCACGATCACAATTTATTCGGGCCTATGTCTGTTTCGACATTCTTCGTTTCAGAAGTGTATTTCTGTGCGGAATCGCTGTTTCGCGCGCTAGATCAGTGCATTTGCATGCAAGTATGAGAAATTGGAATCGAAACTCCGACCCGGCAATCACGATCACGATTTATTCGAGCTTATGTCAGATTCGACGATTCTTCGTTTCAGAAGTGTATTTCTGTGCGGAATCGCTGTTTCGCGTGCTATATCAGTGCATTTGCATGCAAGTATGCGAAATTGGCACGGAAACTCCGATTCGGCAAGCACGACCACGATTCATTCGAGCTTATGTCAGATTGGACGATTCTTCGTTTCAGAAGTGTATTTCTGTGCGGAATCGCTGTTTCGCGTGCTATATCATTGCATTTGCATGCAAGTATGCGAAATTGGAATAGAAAATCCGACCCGGCAAGCACGATCACAATTTATTCGAGCCTATGTCAGATTCGACGATTCATCGTTTCAGAAGTGTATTTCTGTGCGGAATCGCTGTTTCGCGTGCTATATCAGTGCGTTTGCATGCAAGTATGAGAAATTGGAATCGAAACTCCGACCCGGCAATCACGATCACGATTTATTCGAGTTTATGTCAGATTCGACGATTCTTCGTTTCAGAAGTGTATTTCTGTGCGGAATCGCTGTTTCGCGTGCTATATCAGTGCATTTGCATGCAAGTATGCGAAATTGGCACGGAAACTCCGATTCGGCATGCACGACCACGATTCATTCGAGCTTATGTCAGATTCGACGATTCTTCGTTTCAGAAGTGTATTTCTGTGCGGAATCGCTGTTTCGCGTGCTATATCATTGCATTTGCATGCAAGTATGCGAAATTGGAATAGAAAATCCGACCCGGCAGCACGATAACAATTTATTCGAGCCTATGTCAGATTCGACGATTCATCGTTTCAGAAGTGTATTTCTGTGCGGAATCGCTGTTTCGCGTGCTATATCAGTGCGTTTGCATGCAAGTATGAGAAATTGGAATCGAATCTCCGACCCGGCAATCACGATCACGATTTATTCGAGCTTATGTCAGATTCGACGATTCTTCGTTTCAGAAGTGTATTTCTGTGCGGAATCGCTGTTTCGCGCGCTAGATCAGTGCATTTGCATGCAAGTATGCGAAATTGGAATAGAAACTCCGATTCGGCAAGCACGACCACGATTTATTCGAGCTTATGTCCAGATTCGACGATTCTTCGTTTCAGAAGTGTATTTCTGTGCGGAATCGCTGTTTCGCGCGCTAGATCAGTGCATTTGCATGCAAGTATGCGAAATTGGAATAGAAACTCCGATTCGGCAAGCACGACCACGATTTATTCGAGCTTATGTCAGATTGGACGATTCTTCGTTTCAGAAGTGTATTTCTGTGCGGAATCGCTGTTTCGCGTGCTATATCATTGCATTTGCATGCAAGTATGCGAAATTGGAATAGAAAATCCGACCCGGCAAGCACGATCACAATTTATTCGAGCCTATGTCAGATTCGACGATTCATCGTTTCAGAAGTGTATTTCTGTGCGGAATCGCTGTTTCGCGTGCTATATCAGTGCGTTTGCATGCAAGTATGAGAAAATTGGCACGGAAAGTCCGATTTGGCAAGCACGATCACGATTTATTCGAGCCTATGTCTGTTTCGACATTCTTCGTTTCAGAAGTGTATTTCTGTGCGGAATCGCTGTTTCACGCGCTAGATCAGTGCATTTGCATGCAAGTATGAGAAATTGGAATCGAAACTCCGACCCGGCAATCACGATCACGATTTATTCGAGCTTATGTCAGATTCGACGATTCTTCGTTTCAGAAGGTATTTCTGTGCGGAATCGCTGTTTCGCGTGCTATATCAGTGCATTTGCATGCAAGTATGCGAAATTGGCACGGAAACTCCGATTCGGCAAGCACGACCCCGATTTATTCGAGCTTATGTCAGATTCGACGATTCTTCGTTTCAGAAGTGTATTTCTGTGCGGAATCGCTGTCTCGCGTGCTATATCAGTGCATTTGCATGCAAGTATGCGAAATTGGAATAGAAAATCCGACCCGGCAAGCACGATCACAATTTATTCGGGCCTATGTCTGTTTCGACATTCTTCGTTTCAGAAGTGTATTTCTGTGCGGAATCGCTGTTTCGCGCGCTAGATCAGTGCATTTGCATGCAAGTATGAGAAATTGGAATCGAAACTCCGACCCGGCAATCACGATCACGATTTATTCGAGCTTATGTCAGATTCGACGATTCTTCGTTTCAGAAGTGTATTTCTGTGCGGAATCGCTGTTTCGCGTGCTATATCAGTGCATTTGCATGCAAGTATGCGAAATTGGCACGGAAACTCCGATTCGGCAAGCACGACCCCGATTTATTCGAGCTTATGTCAGATTCGACGATTCTTCGTTTCAGAAGTTATTTTCTGTGCGGAATCGCTGTCTCGCGTGCTATATCAGTGCATTTGCATGCAAGTATACGAAATTGGAATAGAAAATCCGACCCGGCAAGCACGATCACAATTTATTCGGGCCTATGTCTGTTTCGACATTCTTCGTTTCAGAAGTGTATTTCTGTGCGGAATCGCTGTTTCGCGCGCTAGATCAGTTGCATTTGTATGCAAATATGCGAAATTGGTACGGCAACTCCGATTTGGCACGCACGATCACGATTTATTCGAGCTTATGTCAGATTCGACGATTCTTCGTTTGAGAACTGTATTTCTGTGCGGAATCGCTGTTTCGCGCGCTAGATCAGTGCATCTGCATGCAAATATGCGAAATTGGCACGAAAACTCCGATTTGGCAAGCACGATCATGATTTATTCGAGCTTATGTCAGATTCAACGATTATTCGTTTCACAAATGAATTTCTGTACGGAATCGCTGTTTAGCGTGCTAGATCAGTACATTTGTATCCAAATATGCGAAATTGGTACGGAAACTCCGATTCGGCAAGCACGACCACGATTTATTCGAGCTTATGTCAGAATCGACGATTCTTCGTTTGAGAAGTGTATTTCTGTGCGGAATCGCTGTTTCGCGCGCTAGATCAGTGCATTTGCATGCAAGTATGAGAAATTGGAATCGAAACTCCGACCCGGCAATCACGATCACAATTTATTCGAGCCTATGTCAGAATCGACGATTCTTCGTTTGAGAAGTGTATTTCTGTGCGGAATCGCTGTTTCGCGCGCTAGATCAGTGCATTTGCATGCAAGTATGCGAAATTGGAATAGAAACTCCGACCCGGCAAGTACGATCACAATTTATTCGAGCCTATGTCAGATTCGACGATTCTTCGTTTCAGAAGTGAATTTCTGTGCGGAATCGCTGTTTCGCGTGCTAGATCAGTATATTTGTATGCAGATATGCGAAATTGGCACGGAAAGTCCGATTTGGCAAGCACGATCACGATTTATTCGAGCTTATGTCAGATTCGACGATTCTTCGTTTGAGAAGTGTATTTCTGTGTTGAATCGCTGTTTCGCGCGCTAGATCAGTGCATTTGCATGCAAGTATGAGAAATTGGAATCGAAAGTCCGACCCGGCAATCACGATCACGATTTAATAGAGCTTATGTCAGATTCGACGATTCTTCGTTTGAGAAGTGTATTTCTGTGCGGAATCGCTGTTTAGCGTGCTAGATCAGTATATTTGTATGCAGATATGCGAAATTGGCACGGAAACTCCGACCCGGCAAGCACGATCACCATTTATTCGAGCTTATGTCAGATTCGACGATTCTTCGTTTGAGAAGTGTATTTCTGTGCGGAATCGCTGTTTCGCGCGCTAGATCAGTGCATTTGCATGCAAGTATGAGAAATTGGAATCGAAACTCCGACCCGGCAATCACGATCACGATTTATTCGAGCTTATGTCAGATTCGACGATTCTTCGTTTCAGAAGTGTATTTCTGCGCGGAATCGCTGTTTCGCGTGATATATCAGTGCATTTGCATGCAAGTATGCGAAATTGGCACGGAAAGTCCGATTTGGCAAGCACGATCACGATTTATTCGAGCCTATGTCTGTTTCGACATTCTTCGTTTCAGAAGTGTATTTCTGTGCGGAATCGCTGTTTCACGCGCTAGATCAGTGCATTTGCATGCAAGTATGAGAAATTGGAATCGAAACTCCGACCCGGCAATCACGATCACGATTTATTCGAGCTTATGTCAGATTCGACGATTCTTCGTTTCAGAAGTGTATTTCTGTGCGGAATCGCTGTTTCGCGTGCTATATCAGTGCATTTGCATGCAAGTATGCGAAATTGGCACGGAAACTCCGATTCGGCAAGCACGACCCCGATTTATTCGAGCTTATGTCAGATTCGACGATTCTTCGTTTCAGAAGTGTATTTCTGTGCGGAATCGCTGTCTCGCGTGCTATATCAGTGCATTTGCATGCAAGTATGCGAAATTGGAATAGAAAATCCGACCCGGCAAGCACGATCACAATTTATTCGGGCCTATGTCTGTTTCGACATTCTTCGTTTCAGAAGTGTATTTCTGTGCGGAATCGCTGTTTCGCGCGCTAGATCAGTGCATTTGCATGCAAGTATGAGAAATTGGAATCGAAACTCCGACCCGGCAATCACGATCACGATTTATTCGAGCTTATGTCAGATTCGACGATTCTTCGTTTCAGAAGTGTATTTCTGTGCGGAATCGCTGTTTCGCGTGCTATATCAGTGCATTTGCATGCAAGTATGCGAAATTGGCACGGAAACTCCGATTCGGCAAGCACGACCCCGATTTATTCGAGCTTATGTCAGATTCGACGATTCTTCGTTTCAGAAGTGTATTTCTGTGCGGAATCGCTGTCTCGCGTGCTATATCAGTGCATTTGCATGCAAGTATACGAAATTGGAATAGAAAATCCGACCCGGCAAGCACGATCACAATTTATTCGGGCCTATGTCTGTTTCGACATTCTTCGTTTCAGAAGTGTATTTCTGTGCGGAATCGCTGTTTCGCGCGCTAGATCAGTGCATTTGCATGCAAGTATGCGAAATTGGCACGGAAACTCCGATTCGGCAAGCACGACCACGATTCATTCGAGCTTATGTCAGATTGGACGATTCTTCGTTTCAGAAGTGTATTTCTGTGCGGAATCGCTGTTTCGCGTGCTATATCATTGCATTTGCATGCAAGTATGCGAAATTGGAATAGAAAATCCGACCCGGCAAGCACGATCACAATTTATTCGAGCCTATGTCAGATTCGACGATTCATCGTTTCAGAAGTGTATTTCTGTGCGGAATCGCTGTTTCGCGTGCTATATCAGTGCGTTTGCACGCAAGTATGAGAAATTGGAATCGAAACTCCGACCCGGCAATCACGATCACGATTTATTCGAGCTTATGTCAGATTCGACGATTCTTCGTTTGAGAAGTGTATTTCTGTGCGGAATCGCTGTTTCGCGCGCTAGATCAGTGCATCTGCATGCAAATATGCGAAATTGGCACGAAAACTCCGATTTGGCAAGCACGATCATGATTTATTCGAGCTTATGTCAGATTCAACGATTATTCGTTTCACAAATGAATTTCTGTACGGAATCGCTGTTTAGCGTGCTAGATCAGTGCATTTGTATGCAAATATGCGAAATTGGTACGGCAACTCCGATTTGGCAAGCACGATCACGATTTATTCGAGCTTATGTCAGATTCGATGATTCTTCGTTTCAGAAGTGTATTTCTGTGCGGAATCGCTGTTTAGCGTGCTAGATCAGTGCATTTGTATGCAAATATGCGAAATTGGCACGAAAACTCCGATTCGGCAAGCACGATCACGATTTATTCGAGCTTATGTCAGATTCGACGATTCTTCGTTTGAGAAGTGTATTTCTGTGCGGAATCGCTGTTTCGCGCGCTAGATCAGTGCATTTGCATGCAAGTATGAGAAATTGGAATAGAAACTCCGACCCGGCAATCACGATCACGATTTATTCGAGCTTATGTCAGATTCGACGATTCTTCGTTTCAGAAGTGTATTTCTGTGCGGAATCGCTGTCTCGCGTGCTATATCAGTGCATTTGCATGCAAGTATGCGAAATTGGAATAGAAAATCCGACCCGGCAAGCACGATCACAATTTATTCGGGCCTATGTCTGTTTCGACATTCTTCGTTTCAGAAGTGTATTTCTGTGCGGAATCGCTGTTTCGCGCGCTAGATCAGTGCATTTGCATGCAAGTATGAGAAATTGGAATCGAAACTCCGACCCGGCAATCACGATCACGATTTATTCGAGCTTATGTCAGATTCGACGATTCTTCGTTTCAGAAGTGTATTTCTGTGCGGAATCGCTGTTTCGCGTGCTATATCAGTGCATTTGCATGCAAGTATGCGAAATTGGCACGGAAACTCCGATTCGGCAAGCACGACCACGATTCATTCGAGCTTATGTCAGATTGGACGATTCTTCGTTTCAGAAGTGTATTTCTGTGCGGAATCGCTGTTTCGCGTGCTATATCATTGCATTTGCATGCAAGTATGCGAAATTGGAATAGAAAATCCGACCCGGCAAGCACGATCACAATTTATTCGAGCCTATGTCAGATTCGACGATTCATCGTTTCAGAAGTGTATTTCTGTGCGGAATCGCTGTTTCGCGTGCTATATCAGTGCGTTTGCATGCAAGTATGAGAAATTGGAATCGAAACTCCGACCCGGCAATCACGATCACGATTTATTCGAGTTTATGTCAGATTCGACGATTCTTCGTTTCAGAAGTGTATTTCTGTGCGGAATCGCTGTTTCGCGTGCTATATCAGTGCATTTGCATGCAAGTATGCGAAATTGGCACGGAAACTCCGATTCGGCATGCACGACCACGATTCATTCGAGCTTATGTCAGATTCGACGATTCTTCGTTTCAGAAGTGTATTTCTGTGCGGAATCGCTGTTTCGCGTGCTATATCATTGCATTTGCATGCAAGTATGCGAAATTGGAATAGAAAATCCGACCCGGCAGCACGATAACAATTTATTCGAGCCTATGTCAGATTCGACGATTCATCGTTTCAGAAGTGTATTTCTGTGCGGAATCGCTGTTTCGCGTGCTATATCAGTGCGTTTGCATGCAAGTATGAGAAATTGGAATCGAATCTCCGACCCGGCAATCACGATCACGATTTATTCGAGCTTATGTCAGATTCGACGATTCTTCGTTTCAGATGTGTATTTCTGTGCGGAATCGCTGTTTCGCGCGCTAGATCAGTGCATTTGCATGCAAGTATGCGAAATTGGAATAGAAACTCCGATTCGGCAAGCACGACCACGATTTATTCGAGCTTATGTCAGATTCGACGATTCTTCGTTTCAGAAGTGTATTTCTGTGCGGAATCGCTGTTTCGCGCGCTAGATCAGTGCATTTGCATGCAAATATGCGAAATTGGCACGAAAACTCCGATTCGGCAAGCACGATCACGATTTATTCGAGCTTATGTCAGATTCGACGATTCTTCGTTTGTGAAGTGTATTTCTGTGCGGAATCGCTGTTTCGCGTGCTATATCAGTGCATTTGCATGCAAGTATGCGAAATTGGAATAGAAACTCCGACCCGGCAAGTACGATCACAATTTATTCGAGCCTATGTCAGATTCGACGATTCTTCGTTTCAGAAGTGTATTTCTGTGCGGAATCGCTGTTTCGCGTGCTAGATCAGTATATTTGTATGCAGATATGCGAAATTGGCACGGAAAGTCCGATTTGGCAAGCACGATCACGATTTATTCGAGCTTATGTCAGATTCGACGATTCTTCGTTTCAGAAGTGTATTTCTGTGCGGAATCGCTGTTTCGCGTGCTATATCAGTGCATTTGCATGCAAGTATGCGAAATTGGCACGGAAACTCCGATTCGGCATGCACGACCACGATTCATTCGAGCTTATGTCAGATTCGACGATTCTTCGTTTCAGAAGTGTATTTCTGTGCGGAATCGCTGTTTCGCGTGCTATATCATTGCATTTGCATGCAAGTATGCGAAATTGGAATCGAATCTCCGACCCGGCAATCACGATCACGATTAATTCGAGCTTATGTCAGATTCGACGATTCTTCGTATCAGAAGTGTATTTCTGTGCGGAATCGCTATCTCGCGTGCTATATCAGTGCATTTGCATGCAAGTATGCGAAATTGGAATAGAAACTCCGACCCGGCAGCACGATAACAATTTATTCGAGCCTATGTCAGATTCGACGATTCATCGTTTCAGAAGTGTATTTCTGTGCGGAATCGCTGTTTCGCGTGCTATATCAGTGCGTTTGCATGCAAGTATGAGAAATTGGCACGAAAACTCCGATTTGGCAAGCACGATCATGATTTATTCGAGCTTATGTCAGATTCAACGATTATTCGTTTCACAAATGAATTTCTGTACGGAATCGCTGTTTAGCGTGCTAGATCAGTGCATTTGTATGCAAATATGCGAAATTGGTACGGCAACTCCGATTTGGCACGCACGATCACGATTTATTCGAGCTTATGTCAGATTCGACGATTCTTCGTTTCAGAAGTGTATTTCTGTGCGGAATCGCTGTTTCGCGCGCTAGATCAGTGCATCTGCATGCAAATATGCGAAATTGGCACGAAAACTCCGATTTGGCAAGCACGATCATGATTTATTCGAGCTTATGTCAGATTCAACGATTATTCGTTTCACAAATGAATTTCTGTACGGAATCGCTGTTTAGCGTGCTAGATCAGTACATTTGTATCCAAATATGCGAAATTGGTACGGAAACTCCGATTCGGCAAGCACGACCACGATTATTCGAGCTTATGTCAGATTCGACGATTCTTCGTTTGAGAAGTGTATTTCTGTGCGGAATCGCTGTTTCGCGCGCTAGATCAGTGCATTTGCATGCATATATGCGAAATTGGCACGAAAACTCCGATTCGGCAAGCACGATCACGATTTATTCGAGCTTATGTCAGATTCGACGATTCTTCGTTTCAGAAGTGTATTTCTGTGCGGAATCGCTGTCTCGCGTGCTATATCAGTGCATTTGCATGCAAGTATGCGAAATTGGAATAGAAACTCCGACCCGGCAAGTACGATCACAATTTATTCGAGCCTATGTCAGATTCGACGATTCTTCGTTTCAGAAGTGTATTTCTGTGCGGAATCGCTGTTTCGCGTGCTAGATCAGTATATTTGTATGCAGATATGCGAAATTGGCACGGAAAGTCCGATTTGGCAAGCACGATCACGATTTATTCGAGCTTATGTCAGATTCGACGATTCTTCGTTTGAGAAGTGTATTTCTGTGTTGAATCGCTGTTTCGCGCGCTAGATCAGTGCATTTGCATGCAAGTATGAGAAATTGGAATCGAAAGTCCGACCCGGCAATCACGATCACGATTTAATAGAGCTTATGTCAGATTCGACGATTCTTCGTTTGAGAAGTGTATTTCTGTGCGGAATCGCTGTTTAGCGTGCTAGATCAGTATATTTGTATGCAGATATGCGAAATTGGCACGGAAACTCCGACCCGGCAAGCACGATCACCATTTATTCGAGCTTATGTCAGATTCGACGATTCTTCGTTTGAGAAGTGTATTTCTGTGCGGAATCGCTGTTTCGCGCGCTAGATCAGTGCATTTGCATGCAAGTATGAGAAATTGGAATCGAAACTCCGACCCGGCAATCACGATCACGATTTATTCGAGCTTATGTCAGATTCGACGATTCTTCGTTTCAGAAGTGTATTTCTGCGCGGAATCGCTGTTTCGCGTGCTATATCAGTGCATTTGCATGCAAGTATGCGAAATTGGCACGGAAAGTCCGATTTGGCAAGCACGATCACGATTTATTCGAGCCTATGTCTGTTTCGACATTCTTCGTTTCAGAAGTGTATTTCTGTGCGGAATCGCTGTTTCACGCGCTAGATCAGTGCATTTGCATGCAAGTATGCGAAATTGGCACGGAAACTCCGATTCGGCAAGCACGACCCCGATTTATTCGAGCTTATGGCAGATTCGACGATTCTTCGTTTCAGAAGTGTATTTCTGTGCGGAATCGCTGTCTCGCGTGCTATATCAGTGCATTTGCATGCAAGTATGCGAAATTGGAATAGAAAATCCGACCCGGCAAGCACGATCACAATTTATTCGGGCCTATGTCTGTTTCGACATTCTTCGTTTCAGAAGTGTATTTCTGTGCGGAATCGCTGTTTCGCGCGCTAGATCAGTGCATTTGCATGCAAGTATGAGAAATTGGAATCGAAACTCCGACCCGGCAATCACGATCACGATTTATTCGAGCTTATGTCAGATTCGACGATTCTTCGTTTCAGAAGTGTATTTCTGTGCGGAATCGCTGTTTCGCGTGCTATATCAGTGCATTTGCATGCAAGTATGCGAAATTGGCACGGAAACTCCGATTCGGCAAGCACGACCCCGATTTATTCGAGCTTATGTCAGATTCGACGATTCTTCGTTTCAGAAGTGTATTTCTGTGCGGAATCGCTGTCTCGCGTGCTATATCAGTGCATTTGCATGCAAGTATGCGAAATTGGAATAGAAAATCCGACCCGGCAAGCACGATCACAATTTATTCGGGCCTATGTCTGTTTCGACATTCTTCGTTTCAGAAGTGTATTTCTGTGCGGAATCGCTGTTTCGCGCGCTAGATCAGTGCATTTGCATGCAAGTATGCGAAATTGGCACGGAAACTCCGATTCGGCAAGCACGACCACGATTCATTCGAGCTTATGTCAGATTGGACGATTCTTCGTTTCAGAAGTGTATTTCTGTGCGGAATCGCTGTTTCGCGTGCTATATCATTGCATTTGCATGCAAGTATGCGAAATTGGAATAGAAAATCCGACCCGGCAAGCACGATCACAATTTATTCGAGCCTATGTCAGATTCGACGATTCATCGTTTCAGAAGTGTATTTCTGTGCGGAATCGCTGTTTCGCGTGCTATATCAGTGCGTTTGCATGCAAGTATGAGAAATTGGAATCGAAACTCCGACCCGGCAATCACGATCACGATTTATTCGAGCTTATGTCAGATTCGACGATTCTTCGTTTGAGAAGTGTATTTCTGTGCGGAATCGCTGTTTCGCGCGCTAGATCAGTGCATCTGCATGCAAATATGCGAAATTGGCACGAAAACTCCGATTTGGCAAGCACGATCATGATTTATTCGAGCTTATGTCAGATTCAACGATTATTCGTTTCACAAATGAATTTCTGTACGGAATCGCTGTTTAGCGTGCTAGATCAGTGCATTTGTATGCAAATATGCGAAATTGGTACGGCAACTCCGATTTGGCAAGCACGATCACGATTTATTCGAGCTTATGTCAGATTCGACGATTCTTCGTTTGAGAAGTGTATTTCTGTGCGGAATCGCTGTTTCGCGCGCTAGATCAGTATATTTGTATGCAGATATGCGAAATTGACACGGAAAGTCCGATTTGGCAAGCACGATCACGATTTATTCGAGCTTATGTCAGATTCGACGATTCTTCGTTTGAGAAGTGTCTTTCTGTGCGGAATCGCTGTTTCGCGCGCTAGATCAGTGCATTTGCATGCAAGTATGAAAAATTGGAATAGAAACTCCGACCCGGCAATCACGATCACGATTTAATCGAGCTTATGTCAGATTCGACGATTCTTCGTTTGAGAAGTGTATTTCTGTGCGGAATCGGTGTTTAGCGTGCTAGATCAGTATATTTGTATGCAGATATGCGAAATTGGCACGGAAAGTCCGATTTGGCAAGCACGATCACGATTTATTCGAGCTTATGTCAGATTCGACGATTCTTCGTTTCAGAAGTGTATTTCTGTGCGGAATCGCTGTTTCGCGTGCTATATCAGTGCATTTCCATGCAAGTATGCAAAATTGGCACGGAAACTCCGATTCGGCAAGCACGACCACGATTCATTCGAGCTTATGTCAGATTCGACGATTCTTCGTTTCAGAAGTGTATTTCTGTGCGGAATCGCTGTTTCGCGTGCTATATCAGTGCATTTGCATGCAAGTATGCGAAAATGGCACGGAAAGTCCGATTTGGCAAGCACGATCACGATTTATTCGAGCCTATGTCTGTTTCGACATTCTTCGTTTCAGAAGTGTATTTCTGTGCGGAATCGCTGTTTCACGCGCTAGATCAGTGCATTTGCATGCAAGTATGAGAAATTGGAATCGAAACTCCGACCCGGCAATCACGATCACGATTTATTCGAGCTTATGTCAGATTCGACGATTCTTCGTTTCAGCAGTGTATTTCTGTGCGGAATCGCTGTTTCGCGTGCTATATCAGTGTATTTCCATGCAAGTATGCAAAATTGGCACGGAAACTCCGATTCTTCAAGCACGACCACGATTCATTCGAGCTTATGTCAGATTCGACGATTCTTCGTTTCAGAAGTGTATTTCTGTGCGGAATCGCTGTTTCGCGCGCTAGATCAGTGCATTTGCATGCAAGTATGCGAAATTGGAATAGAAACTCCGACCCGGCAAGCACGATCACAATTTATTCGAGCCTATGTCAGATTCGACGATTCTTCGTTTCAGAAGTGTATTTCTGTGCGGAATCGCTGTTTCGCGTGCTAGATCAGTGCATTTGTATGCAGATATGCGAAATTGGCACGGAAACTCCGATTCGGCAAGCACGATCACGATTTATTCGAGCTTATCTCAGATTCGACGATTCTTAGTTTCAGAAGTGTATTTCTGTGCGGAATCGCTGTTTCGCGTGCTATATCAGTGCATTTGCATGCAAGTATGCGAAATTGGAATAGAAACTCCGACCCGGCAAGCACGATCACAATTTATTCGAGCCTATGTCAGTTTCGACGATTCTTCGTTTCAGAAGTGTATTTCTGTGCGGAATCGCTGTTTCGCGCGCTAGATCAGCGCATCTGCATGCAAATATGCGAAATTGGCACGAAAACTCCGATTTGGCAAGCACGATCATGATTTATTCGAGCTTATGTCAGATTCAACGATTATTCGTTTCACAAATGAATTTCTGTACGGAATCGCTGTTTAGCGTGCTAGATCAGTGCATTTGTATGCAAATATGCGAAATTGGTACGGCAACTCCGATTTGGCACGCACGATCACGATTTATTCGAGCTTATGTCAGATTCGACGATTCTTCGTTTGAGAACTGTATTTCTGTGCGGAATCGCTGTTTCGCGCGCTAGATCAGTGCATCTGCATGCAAATATGCGAAATTGGCACGAAAACTCCGATTTGGCAAGCACGATCATGATTTATTCGAGCTTATGTCAGATTCAACGATTATTCGTTTCACAAATGAATTTCTGTACGGAATCGCTGTTTAGCGTGCTAGATCAGTACATTTGTATCCAAATATGCGAAATTGGTACGGAAACTCCGATTCGGCAAGCACGACCACGATTTATTCGAGCTTATGTCAGATTCGACGATTCTTCGTTTGAGAAGTGTATTTCTGTGCGGAATCGCTGTTTCGCGCGCTAGATCAGTGCATTTGCATGCATATATGCGAAATTGGCACGAAAACTCCGATTCGGCAAGCACGATCACGATTTATTCGAGCTTATGTCAGATTCGACGATTCTTCGTTTCAGAAGTGTATTTCCGTGCGGAATCGCTGTTTCGCGTGCTAGATCAGTATATTTGTATGCAGATATGCGAAATTGGCACGGAAAGTCCGATTTGGCAAGCACGATCACGATTTATTCGAGCTTATGTCAGATTCGACGATTCTTCGTTTGAGAAGTGTATTTCTGTGTTGAATCGCTGTTTCGCGCGCTAGATCAGTGCATTTGCATGCAAGTATGAGAAATTGGAATCGAAAGTCCGACCCGGCAATCACGATCACGATTTAATAGAGCTTATGTCAGATTCGACGATTCTTCGTTTGAGAAGTGTATTTCTGTGCGGAATCGCTGTTTAGCGTGCTAGATCAGTATATTTGTATGCAGATATGCGAAATTGGCACGGAAACTCCGACCCGGCAAGCACGATCACCATTTATTCGAGCTTATGTCAGATTCGACGATTCTTCGTTTGAGAAGTGTATTTCTGTGCGGAATCGCTGTTTCGCGCGCTAGATCAGTGCATTTGCATGCAAGTATGAGAAATTGGAATCGAAACTCCGACCCGGCAATCACGATCACGATTTATTCGAGCTTATGTCAGATTCGACGATTCTTCGTTTCAGAAGTGTATTTCTGCGCGGAATCGCTGTTTCGCGTGCTATATCAGTGCATTTGCATGCAAGTATGCGAAATTGGCACGGAAAGTCCGATTTGGCAAGCACGATCACGATTTATTCGAGCCTATGTCTGTTTCGACATTCTTCGTTTCAGAAGTGTATTTCTGTGCGGAATCGCTGTTTCACGCGCTAGATCAGTGCATTTGCATGCAAGTATGAGAAATTGGAATCGAAACTCCGACCCGGCAATCACGATCACGATTTATTCGAGCTTATGTCAGATTCGACGATTCTTCGTTTCAGAAGTGTATTTCTGTGCGGAATCGCTGTTTCGCGTGCTATATCAGTGCATTTGCATGCAAGTATGCGAAATTGGCACGGAAACTCCGATTCGGCAAGCACGACCCCGATTTATTCGAGCTTATGTCAGATTCGACGATTCTTCGTTTCAGAAGTGTATTTCTGTGCGGAATCGCTGTCTCGCGTGCTATATCAGTGCATTTGCATGCAAGTATGCGAAATTGGAATAGAAAATCCGACCCGGCAAGCACGATCACAATTTATTCGGGCCTATGTCTGTTTCGACATTCTTCGTTTCAGAAGTGTATTTCTGTGCGGAATCGCTGTTCCGCGCGCTAGATCAGTGCATTTGCATGCAAGTATGAGAAATTGGAATCGAAACTCCGACACGGCAATCACGATCACGATTTATTCGAGCTTATGTCAGATTCGACGATTCTTCGTTTCAGAAGTGTATTTCTGTGCGGAATCGCTGTTTCGCGTGCTATATCAGTGCATTTGCATGCAAGTATGCGAAATTGGCACGGAAACTCCGATTCGGCAAGCACGACCCCGATTTATTTGAGCTTATGTCAGATTCGACGATTCTTCGTTTCAGAAGTGTATTTCTGTGCGGAATCGCTGTCTCGCGTGCTATATCAGTGCATTTGCATGCAAGTATGCGAAATTGGAATAGAAAATCCGACCCGGCAAGCACGATCACAATTTATTCGAGCCTATGTCAGATTCGACGATTCTTCGTTTCAGAAGTGTATTTCTGTGCGGAATCGCTGTTTCGCGTGCTAGATCAGTATATTTGTATGCAGATATGCGAAATTGGCACGGAAAGTCCGATTTGGCAAGCACGATCACGATTTATTCGAGCTTATGTCAGATTCGACGATTCTTCGTTTCAGAAGTGTATTTCTGTGCGGAATCGCTGTTTCGCGTGCTATATCAGTGCATTTGCATGCAAGTATGCGAAATTGGCACGGAAACTCCGATTCGGCATGCACGACCACGATTCATTCGAGCTTATGTCAGATTCGACGATTCTTCGTTTCAGAAGTGTATTTCTGTGCGGAATCGCTGTTTCGCGTGCTATATCATTGCATTTGCATGCAAGTATGCGAAATTGGAATCGAATCTCCGACCCGGCAATCACGATCACGATTAATTCGAGCTTATGTCAGATTCGACGATTCTTCGTTTCAGAAGTGTATTTCTGTGCGGAATCGCTATCTCGCGTGCTATATCAGTGCATTTGCATGCAAGTATGCGAAATTGGAATAGAAACTCCGACCCGGCAGCACGATAACAATTTATTCGAGCCTATGTCAGATTCGACGATTCATCGTTTCAGAAGTGTATTTCTGTGCGGAATCGCTGTTTCGCGTGCTATATCAGTGCGTTTGCATGCAAGTATGCGAAATTGGAATAGAAACTCCGACCCGGCAAGTACGATCACAATTTATTCGAGCCTATGTCAGATTCGACGATTCTTCGTTTCAGAAGTGTATTTCTGTGCGGAATCGCTGTTTCGCGTGCTAGATCAGTATATTTGTATGCAGATATGCGAAATTGGCACGGAAAGTCCGATTTGGCAAGCACGATCACGATTTATTCGAGCTTATGTCAGATTCGACGATTCTTCGGTTCAGAAGTGTATTTCTGTGCGGAATCGCTGTTTCGCGTGCTATATCAGTGCATTTGCATGCAAGTATGCGAAATTGGCACGGAAACTCCGATTCGGCAAGCACGACCACGATTTATTCGAGCTTATGTCAGATTCGACGATTCTTCGTTTCAGAAGTGTATTTCTGTGCGGAATCGCTGTCTCGCGTGCTATATCAGTGCATTTGCATGCAAGTATGCGAAATTGGAATAGAAACTCCGACCCGGCAAGTACGATCACAATTTATTCGAGCCTATGTCAGATTCGACGATTCTTCGTTTCAGAAGTGTATTTCTGTGCGGAATCGCTGTTTCGCGTGCTAGATCAGTATATTTGTATGCAGATATGCGAAATTGCCACGGAAAGTCCGATTTGGCAAGCACGATCACGATTTATTCGAGCTTATGTCAGATTCGACGATTCTTCGTTTCAGAAGTGTATTTCTGTGCGGAATCGCTGTTTCGCGCGCTAGATCAGTGCATTTGCATGCAAATATTCGAAATTGGCACGAAAACTCCGATTCGGCAAGCACGATCACGATTTATTCGAGCTTATGTCAGATTCGACGATTCTTCGTTTGAGAAGTGTATTTCTGTGCGGAATCGCTGTTTCGCGCGCTAGATCAGTGCATTTGCATGCAAATATGAGAAATTGGAATCGAAACTCCGACCCGGCAATCACGATCACGATTTATGCGAGCTGATGTCAGATTCGACGATTCTTCGTTTCAGAAGTGTATTTCTGTGCAGAATCGCTGTTTCGCGTGCTAGATCAGTATATTTGTATGCAGATATGCGAAATTGGCACGGAAACTCCGATTCGGCAAGCACGACCACGATTCATTCGAGCTTATGTCAGATTCGACGATTCTTCGTTTCAGAAGTGTATTTCTGTGCGGAATCGCTGTTTCGCGCGCTAGATCAGTGCATTTGCATGCAGGTATGCGAAATTGGAATAGAAAATCCGACCCGGCAAGCACGATCACAATTTATTCGAGCCTATGTCAGATTCGACGATTCATCGTTTCAGAAGTATATTTCTGTGCGGAATCGCTGTTTCGCGTGCTAGATCAGTATATTTGTATGCAGATATGCGAAATTGGCACGGAAAGTCCGATTTGGCAAGCACGATCACGATTTATTCGAGCTTATGTCAGATTCGACGATTCTTCGTTTCAGAAGTGTATTTCTGTGCGGAATCGCTGTTTCGCGCGCTAGATCAGTGCATTTGCATGCAAATATTCGAAATTGGCCCGAAAACTCCGATTCGGCAAGCACGATCACGATTTATTCGAGCTTATGTCAGATTCGACGATTCTTCGTTTGAGAAGTGTATTTCTGTGCGGAATCGCCGTTTCGCGCGCTAGATCAGTGCATTTGCATGCAAATATGAGAAATTGGAATCGAAACTCCGACCCGGCAATCACGATCACGATTTATGCGAGCTGATGTCAGATTCGACGATTCTTCGTTTCAGAAGTGTATTTCTGTGCGGAATCGCTGTTTCGCGTGCTAGATCAGTATATTTGTATGCAGATATGCGAAATTGGCACGGAAAGTCCGATTTGGCAAGCACGATCACGATTTATTCGAGCTTATGTCAGATTCGACGATTCTTCGTTTCAGAAGTGTATTTCTGTGCGGAATCGCTGTTTCGCGTGCTATATCAGTGCATTTGCATGCAAGTATGCGAAATTGGCACGGAAACTCCGATTCGGCATGCACGACCACGATTCATTCGAGCTTATGTCAGATTCGACGATTCTTCGTTTCAGAAGTGTATTTCTGTGCGGAATCGCTGTTTCGCGTGCTATATCATTGCATTTGCATGCAAGTATGCGAAATTGGAATCGAATCTCCGACCCGGCAATCACGATCACGATTAATTCGAGCTTATGTCAGATTCGACGATTCTTCGTTTCAGAAGTGTATTTCTGTGCGGAATCGCTATCTCGCGTGCTATATCAGTGCATTTGCATGCAAGTATGCGAAATTGGAATAGAAACTCCGACCCGGCAGCACGATAACAATTTATTCGAGCCTATGTCAGATTCGACGATTCATCGTTTCAGAAGTGTATTTCTGTGCGGAATCGCTGTTTCGCGTGCTATATCAGTGCGTTTGCATGCAAGTATGAGAAATTGGAATCGAATCTCCGACCCGGCAATCACTATCACGATTAATTCGAGCTTATGTCAGATTCGACGATTCTTCGTTTCAGAAGTGTATTTCTGTGCGGAATCGCTATCTCCCGTGCTATATCAGTGCATTTGCATGCAAGTATGCGAAATTGGAATAGAAACTCCGACCCGGCAAGTACGATCACAATTTATTCGAGCCTATGTCAGATTCGACGATTCTTCGTTTCAGAAGTGTATTTCTGTGCGGAATCGCTGTTTCGCGTGCTAGATCAGTATATTTGTATGCAGATATGCGAAATTGGCACGGAAAGTCCGATTTGGCAAGCACGATCACGATTTATTCGAGCTTATGTCAGATTCGACGATTCTTCGGTTCAGAAGTGTATTTCTGTGCGGAATCGCTGTTTCGCGTGCTATATCAGTGCATTTGCATGCAAGTATGCGAAATTGGCACGGAAACTCCGATTCGGCAAGCACGACCACGATTTATTCGAGCTTATGTCAGATTCGACGATTCTTCGTTTCAGAAGTGTATTTCTGTGCGGAATCGCTGTCTCGCGTGCTATATCAGTGCATTTGCATGCAAGTATGCGAAATTGGAATAGAAACTCCGACCCGGCAAGTACGATCACAATTTATTCGAGCCTATGTCAGATTCGACGATTCTTCGTTTCAGAAGTGTATTTCTGTGCGGAATCGCTGTTTCGCGTGCTAGATCAGTATATTTGTATGCAGATATGCGAAATTGCCACGGAAAGTCCGATTTGGCAAGCACGATCACGATTTATTCGAGCTTATGTCAGATTCGACGATTCTTCGTTTCAGAAGTGTATTTCTGTGCGGAATCGCTGTTTCGCGCGCTAGATCAGTGCATTTGCATGCAAATATTCGAAATTGGCACGAAAACTCCGATTCGGCAAGCACGATCACGATTTATTCGAGCTTATGTCAGATTCGACGATTCTTCGTTTGAGAAGTGTATTTCTGTGCGGAATCGCTGTTTCGCGCGCTAGATCAGTGCATTTGCATGCAAATATGAGAAATTGGAATCGAAACTCCGACCCGGCAATCACGATCACGATTTATGCGAGCTGATGTCAGATTCGACGATTCTTCGTTTCAGAAGTGTATTTCTGTGCGGAATCGCTGTTTCGCGCGCTAGATCAGCGCATCTGCATGCAAATATGCGAAATTGGCACGAAAACTCCGATTTGGCAAGCACGATCATGATTTATTCGAGCTTATGTCAGATTCAACGATTATTCGTTTCACAAATGAATTTCTGTACGGAATCGCTGTTTAGCGTGCTAGATCAGTGCATTTGTATGCAAATATGCGAAATTGGTACGGCAACTCCGATTTGGCACGCACGATCACGATTTATTCGAGCTTATGTCAGATTCGACGATTCTTCGTTTGAGAACTGTATTTCTGTGCGGAATCGCTGTTTCGCGCGCTAGATCAGTGCATCTGCATGCAAATATGCGAAATTGGCACGAAAACTCCGATTTGGCAAGCACGATCATGATTTATTCGAGCTTATGTCAGATTCAACGATTATTCGTTTCACAAATGAATTTCTGTACGGAATCGCTGTTTAGCGTGCTAGATCAGTACATTTGTATCCAAATATGCGAAATTGGTACGGAAACTCCGATTCGGCAAGCACGACCACGATTTATTCGAGCTTATGTCAGATTCGACGATTCTTCGTTTGAGAAGTGTATTTCTGTGCGGAATCGCTGTTTCGCGCGCTAGATCAGTGCATTTGCATGCATATATGCGAAATTGGCACGAAAACTCCGATTCGGCAAGCACGATCACGATTTATTCGAGCTTATGTCAGATTCGACGATTCTTCGTTTCAGAAGTGTATTTCCGTGCGGAATCGCTGTTTCGCGTGCTAGATCAGTATATTTGTATGCAGATATGCGAAATTGGCACGGAAAGTCCGATTTGGCAAGCACGATCACGATTTATTCGAGCTTATGTCAGATTCGACGATTCTTCGTTTGAGAAGTGTATTTCTGTGTTGAATCGCTGTTTCGCGCGCTAGATCAGTGCATTTGCATGCAAGTATGAGAAATTGGAATCGAAAGTCCGACCCGGCAATCACGATCACGATTTAATAGAGCTTATGTCAGATTCGACGATTCTTCGTTTGAGAAGTGTATTTCTGTGCGGAATCGCTGTTTAGCGTGCTAGATCAGTATATTTGTATGCAGATATGCGAAATTGGCACGGAAACTCCGACCCGGCAAGCACGATCACCATTTATTCGAGCTTATGTCAGATTCGACGATTCTTCGTTTGAGAAGTGTATTTCTGTGCGGAATCGCTGTTTCGCGCGCTAGATCAGTGCATTTGCATGCAAGTATGAGAAATTGGAATCGAAACTCCGACCCGGCAATCACGATCACGATTTATTCGAGCTTATGTCAGATTCGACGATTCTTCGTTTCAGAAGTGTATTTCTGCGCGGAATCGCTGTTTCGCGTGCTATATCAGTGCATTTGCATGCAAGTATGCGAAATTGGCACGGAAAGTCCGATTTGGCAAGCACGATCACGATTTATTCGAGCCTATGTCTGTTTCGACATTCTTCGTTTCAGAAGTGTATTTCTGTGCGGAATCGCTGTTTCACGCGCTAGATCAGTGCATTTGCATGCAAGTATGAGAAATTGGAATCGAAACTCCGACCCGGCAATCACGATCACGATTTATTCGAGCTTATGTCAGATTCGACGATTCTTCGTTTCAGAAGTGTATTTCTGTGCGGAATCGCTGTTTCGCGTGCTATATCAGTGCATTTGCATGCAAGTATGCGAAATTGGCACGGAAACTCCGATTCGGCAAGCACGACCCCGATTTATTCGAGCTTATGTCAGATTCGACGATTCTTCGTTTCAGAAGTGTATTTCTGTGCGGAATCGCTGTCTCGCGTGCTATATCAGTGCATTTGCATGCAAGTATGCGAAATTGGAATAGAAAATCCGACCCGGCAAGCACGATCACAATTTATTCGGGCCTATGTCTGTTTCGACATTCTTCGTTTCAGAAGTGTATTTCTGTGCGGAATCGCTGTTCCGCGCGCTAGATCAGTGCATTTGCATGCAAGTATGAGAAATTGGAATCGAAACTCCGACCCGGCAATCACGATCACGATTTATTCGAGCTTATGTCAGATTCGACGATTCTTCGTTTCAGAAGTGTATTTCTGTGCGGAATCGCTGTTTCGCGTGCTATATCAGTGCATTTGCATGCAAGTATGCGAAATTGGCACGGAAACTCCGATTCGGCAAGCACGACCCCGATTTATTTGAGCTTATGTCAGATTCGACGATTCTTCGTTTCAGAAGTGTATTTCTGTGCGGAATCGCTGTCTCGCGTGCTATATCAGTGCATTTGCATGCAAGTATGCGAAATTGGAATAGAAAATCCGACCCGGCAAGCACGATCACAATTTATTCGAGCCTATGTCAGATTCGACGATTCTTCGTTTCAGAAGTGTATTTCTGTGCGGAATCGCTGTTTCGCGTGCTAGATCAGTATATTTGTATGCAGATATGCGAAATTGGCACGGAAAGTCCGATTTGGCAAGCACGATCACGATTTATTCGAGCTTATGTCAGATTCGACGATTCTTCGTTTCAGAAGTGTATTTCTGTGCGGAATCGCTGTTTCGCGTGCTATATCAGTGCATTTGCATGCAAGTATGCGAAATTGGCACGGAAACTCCGATTCGGCATGCACGACCACGATTCATTCGAGCTTATGTCAGATTCGACGATTCTTCGTTTCAGAAGTGTATTTCTGTGCGGAATCGCTGTTTCGCGTGCTATATCATTGCATTTGCATGCAAGTATGCGAAATTGGAATCGAATCTCCGACCCGGCAATCACGATCACGATTAATTCGAGCTTATGTCAGATTCGACGATTCTTCGTTTCAGAAGTGTATTTCTGTGCGGAATCGCTATCTCGCGTGCTATATCAGTGCATTTGCATGCAAGTATGCGAAATTGGAATAGAAACTCCGACCCGGCAGCACGATAACAATTTATTCGAGCCTATGTCAGATTCGACGATTCATCGTTTCAGAAGTGTATTTCTGTGCGGAATCGCTGTTTCGCGTGCTATATCAGTGCGTTTGCATGCAAGTATGCGAAATTGGAATAGAAACTCCGACCCGGCAAGTACGATCACAATTTATTCGAGCCTATGTCAGATTCGACGATTCTTCGTTTCAGAAGTGTATTTCTGTGCGGAATCGCTGTTTCGCGTGCTAGATCAGTATATTTGTATGCAGATATGCGAAATTGCCACGGAAAGTCCGATTTGGCAAGCACGATCACGATTTATTCGAGCTTATGTCAGATTCGACGATTCTTCGTTTCAGAAGTGTATTTCTGTGCGGAATCGCTGTTTCGCGCGCTAGATCAGTGCATTTGCATGCAAATATTCGAAATTGGCACGAAAACTCCGATTCGGCAAGCACGATCACGATTTATTCGAGCTTATGTCAGATTCGACGATTCTTCGTTTGAGAAGTGTATTTCTGTGCGGAATCGCTGTTTCGCGCGCTAGATCAGTGCATTTGCATGCAAATATGAGAAATTGGAATCGAAACTCCGACCCGGCAATCACGATCACGATTTATGCGAGCTGATGTCAGATTCGACGATTCTTCGTTTCAGAAGTGTATTTCTGTGCGGAATCGCTGTTTCGCGCGCTAGATCAGCGCATCTGCATGCAAATATGCGAAATTGGCACGAAAACTCCGATTCGGCAAGCACGACCACGATTTATTCGAGCTTATGTCAGATTCGACGATTCTTCGTTTCAGAAGTGTATTTCTGTGCGGAATCGCTGTCTCGCGTGCTATATCAGTGCATTTGCATGCAAGTATGCGAAATTGGAATAGAAACTCCGACCCGGCAAGTACGATCACAATTTATTCGAGCCTATGTCAGATTCGACGATTCTTCGTTTCAGAAGTGTATTTCTGTGCGGAATCGCTGTTTCGCGTGCTAGATCAGTATATTTGTATGCAGATATGCGAAATTGCCACGGAAAGTCCGATTTGGCAAGCACGATCACGATTTATTCGAGCTTATGTCAGATTCGACGATTCTTCGTTTCAGAAGTGTATTTCTGTGCGGAATCGCTGTTTCGCGCGCTAGATCAGTGCATTTGCATGCAAATATTCGAAATTGGCACGAAAACTCCGATTCGGCAAGCACGATCACGATTTATTCGAGCTTATGTCAGATTCGACGATTCTTCGTTTGAGAAGTGTATTTCTGTGCGGAATCGCTGTTTCGCGCGCTAGATCAGTGCATTTGCATGCAAATATGAGAAATTGGAATCGAAACTCCGACCCGGCAATCACGATCACGATTTATGCGAGCTGATGTCAGATTCGACGATTCTTCGTTTCAGAAGTGTATTTCTGTGCAGAATCGCTGTTTCGCGTGCTAGATCAGTATATTTGTATGCAGATATGCGAAATTGGCACGGAAACTCCGATTCGGCAAGCACGACCACGATTCATTCGAGCTTATGTCAGATTCGACGATTCTTCGTTTCAGAAGTGTATTTCTGTGCGGAATCGCTGTTTCGCGCGCTAGATCAGTGCATTTGCATGCAGGTATGCGAAATTGGAATAGAAAATCCGACCCGGCAAGCACGATCACAATTTATTCGAGCCTATGTCAGATTCGACGATTCATCGTTTCAGAAGTGTATTTCTGTGCGGAATCGCTGTTTCGCGTGCTAGATCAGTATATTTGTATGCAGATATGCGAAATTGCCACGGAAAGTCCGATTTGGCAAGCACGATCACGATTTATTCGAGCTTATGTCAGATTCGACGATTCTTCGTTTCAGAAGTGTATTTCTGTGCGGAATCGCTGTTTCGCGCGCTAGATCAGTGCATTTGCATGCAAATATTCGAAATTGGCACGAAAACTCCGATTCGGCAAGCACGATCACGATTTATTCGAGCTTATGTCAGATTCGACGATTCTTCGTTTGAGAAGTGTATTTCTGTGCGGAATCGCTGTTTCGCGCGCTAGATCAGTGCATTTGCATGCAAATATGAGAAATTGGAATCGAAACTCCGACCCGGCAATCACGATCACGATTTATGCGAGCTGATGTCAGATTCGACGATTCTTCGTTTCAGAAGTGTATTTCTGTGCAGAATCGCTGTTTCGCGTGCTAGATCAGTATATTTGTATGCAGATATGCGAAATTGGCACGGAAACTCCGATTCGGCAAGCACGACCACGATTCATTCGAGCTTATGTCAGATTCGACGATTCTTCGTTTCAGAAGTGTATTTCTGTGCGGAATCGCTGTTTCGCGCGCTAGATCAGTGCATTTGCATGCAGGTATGCGAAATTGGAATAGAAAATCCGACCCGGCAAGCACGATCACAATTTATTCGAGCCTATGTCAGATTCGACGATTCATCGTTTCAGAAGTATATTTCTGTGCGGAATCGCTGTTTCGCGTGCTAGATCAGTATATTTGTATGCAGATATGCGAAATTGGCACGGAAAGTCCGATTTGGCAAGCACGATCACGATTTATTCGAGCTTATGTCAGATTCGACGATTCTTCGTTTCAGAAGTGTATTTCTGTGCGGAATCGCTGTTTCGCGCGCTAGATCAGTGCATTTGCATGCAAATATTCGAAATTGGCCCGAAAACTCCGATTCGGCAAGCACGATCACGATTTATTCGAGCTTATGTCAGATTCGACGATTCTTCGTTTGAGAAGTGTATTTCTGTGCGGAATCGCCGTTTCGCGCGCTAGATCAGTGCATTTGCATGCAAATATGAGAAATTGGAATCGAAACTCCGACCCGGCAATCACGATCACGATTTATGCGAGCTGATGTCAGATTCGACGATTCTTCGTTTCAGAAGTGTATTTCTGTGCGGAATCGCTGTTTCGCGTGCTAGATCAGTATATTTGTATGCAGATATGCGAAATTGGCACGGAAACTCCGATTCGGCAAGCACGACCACGATTCATTCGAGCTTATGTCAGATTCGACGATTCTTCGTTTCAGAAGTGTATTTCTGTGCGGAATCGCTGTTTCGCGCGCTAGATCAGTGCATTTGCATGCAGGTATGCGAAATTGGAATAGAAAATCCGACCCGGCAAGCACGATCACAATTTATTCGAGCCTATGTCAGATTCGACGATTCATCGTTTCAGAAGTATATTTCTGTGCGGAATCGCTGTTTCGCGCGCTAGATCAGTGCATCTGCATGCAAATATGCGAAATTGGCACGAAAACTCCGATTTGGCAAGCACGATCGTGATTTATTCGAGCTTATGTCAGATTCAACGATTATTCGTTTCACAAATGAATTTCTGTACGGAATCGCTGTTTAGCGTGCTAGATCAGTGCATTTGTATGCAAATATGCGAAATTGGTACGGAAACTCCGATTCGGCAAGCACGACCACGATTTATTCGAGCTTATGTCAGATTCGACGATTCTTCGTTTGAGAAGTGTATTTCTGTGCGGAATCGCTGTTTCGCGCGCTAGATCAGTGCATTTGCATGCAAGTATGAGAAATTGGAATCGAAACTCCGACCCGGCAATCACGATCACGATTTAATCGAGCTTATGTCAGATTCGACGATTCTTCGTTTGAGAAGTGTATTTCTGTGCGGAATCGCTGTTTAGCGTGCTAGATCAGTATATTTGTATGCAGATATGCGAAATTGGCACGGAATGTCCGATTTGGCAATCACGATCACGATTTATTCGAGCTTATGTCAGATTCGACGATTCTTCGTTTCAGAAGTGTATTTCTGTGCGGAATCGCTGTTTCGCGTGCTATATCAGTGCATTTGCATGCAAGTATGCGAAATTGTCACGGAAACTCCGATTCGGCAAGCACGACCACGATTCATTCGAGCTTATGTCAGATTCGACGATTCTTCGTTTCAGAAGTGTATTTCTGCGCGGAATCGCTGTTTCGCGTTCTATATCAGTGCATTTGCATGCAAGTATGCGAAATTGGCACGGAAAGTCCGATTTGGCAAGCACGATCACGATTTATTCGAGCCTATGTCTGTTTCGACATTCTTCGTTTCAGAAGTGTATTTCTGTGCGGAATCGCTGTTTCACGCGCTAGATCAGTGCATTTGCATGCAAGTATGAGAAATTGGAATCGAAACTCCGACCCGGCAATCACGATCACGATTTATTCGAGCTTATGTCAGATTCGACGATTCTTCGTTTCAGAAGTGTATTTCTGTGCGGAATCGCTGTTTCGCGTGCTATATCAGTGCATTTCCATGCAAGTATGCAAAATTGGCACGGAAACTCCGATTCGGCAAGCACGACCACGATTCATTCGAGCTTATGTCAGATTCGACGATTCTTCGTTTCAGAAGTGTATTTCTGTGCGGAATCGCTGTTTCGCGCGCTAGATCAGTGCATTTGCATGCAAGTATGCGAAATTGGAATAGAAACTCCGACCCGGCAAGCACGATCACAATTTATTCGAGCCTATGTCAGATTCGACGATTCTTCGTTTCAGAAGTGTATTTCTGTGCGGAATCGCTGTTTCGCGTGCTAGATCAGTGCATTTGCATGCAAATATGGGAAATTGGCACAGAAACTCCGACCCGGCAAGCACGATCACAATTTATTCGAGCCTATGTCAGATTCGACGATTCTTCGTTTCAGAAGTGTATTTCTGTGCGGAATCGCTGTTTCCCGTGCTAGATCAGTGCATTTGCATGCAAATATGCGAAATTGGCACAGAAACTCCGGCCCGGCAAGCACGATCACAATTTATTCGAACCTATGTCAGATTCGACGATTCTTCGTTTCAGAAGTGTATTTCTGTGCGGAATCGCTGTTTCGCGCGCTAGATCTGTGCATTTGCATGCAAGTATGAGAAATTGGAATAGAAACTCCGACCCGGCAAGCACGATCACCATTTATTCGAGCTTATGTCAGATTCGACGATTCTTAGTTTCAGAAGCGTATTTCTGTGCGGAATCGCTGTTTCGCGTGCTAGATCAGTGCATTTGCAAGCAAATATGCGAAATTGGCACGAAAACTCAGATTCGGCAAACACGATCACGATTTATTCGAGCTTATGTCAGATTCAAGATTATTCGTTTCAGAAGTGTATTTCTCTGCGGAATCGCTGTTGCGCGCTAGATCTGTGCATTTGCATGCAAGTATGAGAAATTGGAATAGAAACTCCGACCCGGCAAGCACGATCACCATTTATTCGAGCTTATGTCAGATTCGACGATTCTTCGTTTCAGAAGTGTATTTTTCTGCGGAATCGCTGTTGCGCGCTAGATCTGTGCATTTGCATGCAAATATGCGAAATTGGAATAGAAACTACGACCCGGCAAGCACGATCACCATTTATTCGAGCTTATGTCAGATTCGACGATTCTTAGTTTCAGAAGCGTATTTCTGTGCGGAATCGCTGTTTCGCGTGCTAGATCAGTGCATTTGCATGCAAATATGCGAAATTGGCACAGAATCTCCGACCCGGCAAGCACGATCCCCATTTATTCGAGCCTATGTCAGATTCGACGATTCTTCGTTTCAGAAGTGTATTTCTGTGCGGAATCGCTGTTTCGCGTGCTAGATCAGTGCATTTGCAAGCAAATATGCGAAATTGGCACGAAAACTCAGATTCGGCAAACACGATCACGATTTATTCGAGCTTATGTCAGATTCAAGATTATTCGTTTCAGAAGTGTATTTCTCTGCGGAATCGCTGTTGCGCGCTAGATCTGTGCATTTGCATGCAAGTATGAGAAATTGGCACAGAAACTCCGACCCGGCAAGCACGATCACAATTTATTCGAGCCTATGTCAGATTCGACGATTCTTCGTTTCAGAAGTGTATTTCTGTGCGGAATCGCTGTTTCGCGCGCTAGATCAGTGCATTTGCATGCAAATATGCGAAATTGGCACGAAAACTCAGATTCGGCAAGCACGATCACGATTTATTCGAGCTTATGTCAGATTCGACGATTATTCGTTTCACAAATGAATTTCTGTACGGAATCGCTGTTTCGCGTGCTACATCAGTGCATTTGCATGCAAGTATGCCAAATTGGCACGAAAAGTCCGACCCGGCAAGCACGATCACGATTTATTCGAGCTTATGTCAGATTCGACGATTCTTCGTTTCAGAAGTGTATTTCTGTGCGGAATCGCTGTTTCGCGCGCTAGATCAGTGCATTTGCATGCAAATATGCGAAATTGGCACGAAAACTCAGATTCGGCAAGCACGATCACAATTTATTCGAGCTTATGTCAGATTCGACGATTATTCGTTTCACAAATGAATATCTGTGCGGAATCGCTGTTTCGCGTGCTAGATCAGTGCATTTGCATGCAAGTATGCCAAATTGGCACGAAAACTCCGACCCGGCAAACACGATAACGATTTATTCGAGCTTATGTCAGATTCAAGATTATTCGTTTCAGAAGTGTATTTCTCTGCGGAATCGCTGTTGCGCGCTAGATCTGTGCATTTGCATGCAAGTATGAGAAATTGGCACAGAAACTCCGACCCGGCAAGCACGATCACAATTTATTCGAGCCTATGTCAGATTCGACGATTCTTCGTTTCAGAAGTGTATTTCTGTGCGGAATCGCTGTTTCGCGCGCTAGATCAGTGCATTTGCATGCAAATATGCGAAATTGGCACGAAAACTCAGATTCGGCAAGCACGATCACGATTTATTCGAGCTTATGTCAGATTCGACGATTATTCGTTTCACAAATGAATTTCTGTACGGAATCGCTGTTTCGCGTGCTACATCAGTGCATTTGCATGCAAATATCCAAAATTGGCACAGAAACTCCGACCCGGCAAGCACGATCACAATTTATTCGAGCCTATGTCAGATTCGACGATTCTTCGTTTCAGAAGTGTATTTCTGTGCGGAATCGCTGTTTCGCGCGCTAGATCAGTGCATTTGCATGCAAATATGCGAAATTGGCACGAAAACTCAGATTCGGCAAGCACGATCACAATTTATTCGAGCTTATGTCAGATTCGACGATTATTCGTTTCACAAATGAATATCTGTGCGGACTCGCTGTTTCGCGTGCTAGATCAGTGCATTTGCATGCAAGTATGCCAAATTGGCACGAAAACTCCGACCCGGCAAACACGATAACGATTTATTCGAGCTTATGTCAGATTCGACGATTCTTCGTTTCAGAAGTGTATTTCTCTGCGGAATCGCTGTTGCGCGCTAGATATGTGCATTTGCATGCAAGTATGAGAAATTGGAATAGAGACCCCGACCCGGCAAGCACGATCACCATTTATTCGAGCTTATGTCAGATTCGACGATTCTTCGTTTCAGAAGTGTATTTCTGTGCGGAATCGCTGTTTCGCGTGCTAGATCAGTGCATTTGCATGCAAATATGCGAAATTGGCACAGAAACTCCGACCCGGCAAGCACGATCACAATTTATTCGAGCCTATGTCAGATTCGACGATTCTTCGTTTCAGAAGTGTATTTCTGTGCGGAATCGCTATTTCGCGCGCTAGATCAGTGCATTTGCATGCAAATATGCGAAATTGGCACGAAAACTCAGATTCGGCAAGCACGATCACCATTTATTCGAGCTTATGTCAGATTCGACGATTCTTCGTTTCAGAAGTGTATTTCTGTGCGGAATCGCTGTTTCGCGCGCTAGATCAGTGCATTTGCATGCAAGTATGCCAAATTGGCACGAAAACTCCGACCCGGCAAGCACGATCACGATTTATTCGAGCTTATGTCAGATTCGACGATTCTTCGTTTCAGAAGTGTATTTCTCTGCGGAATCGCTGTTGCGCGCTAGATATGTGCATTTGCATGCAAGTATGAGAAATTGGAATAGAGACCCCGACCCGGCAAGCACGATCACCATTTATTCGAGCTTATGTCAGATTCGACGATTCTTCGTTTCAGAAGTGTATTTCTGTGCGGAATCGCTGTTTCGCGTGCTAGATCAGTGCATTTGCATGCAAATATGCGAAATTGGCACAGAAACTCCGACCCGGCAAGCACGATCACAATTTATTCGAGCCTATGTCAGATTCGACGATTCTTCGTTTCAGAAGTGTATTTCTGTGCGGAATCGCTATTTCGCGCGCTAGATCAGTGCATTTGCATGCAAATATGCGAAATTGGCACGAAAACTCAGATTCGGCAAGCACGATCACCATTTATTCGAGCTTATGTCAGATTCGACGATTCTTCGTTTCAGAAGTGTATTTCTGTGCGGAATCGCTGTTTCGCGCGCTAGATCAGTGCATTTGCATGCAAGTATGCCAAATTGGCACGAAAACTCCGACCCGGCAAGCACGATCACGATTTATTCGAGCTTATGTCAGAAGAGTATTTCTGTGCGGAATCGCTGTTTCGCGCGCTAGATCTGTGCATTTGCATGCAAGTATGAGAAATTGGAATAGAAACTCCGACCCGGCAAGCACGATCACCATTTATTCGAGATTATGTCAGATTCGACGATTCTTCGTTTCAGAAGTGTATTTCTGTGCGGAATCGCTGTTTCGCGCGCTAGATCAGTGCATTTGCATGCAAGTATGCCAAATTGGCACGAAAACTCCGACCCGGCAAGCACGATCACGATTTATTCGAGCTTATGTCAGAAGAGTATTTCTGTGCGGAATCGCTGTTTCGCGCGCTAGATCTGTGCATTTGCATGCAAGTATGAGAAATTGGAATAGAAACTCCGACCCGGCAAGCACGATCACCATTTATTCGAGATTATGTCAGATTCGACGATTCTACGTTTCAGAAGTGTATTTCTGTGCGGAATCGCTGTTTCGCGTGCTAGATCAGTGCATTTGCATGCAAATATGCGAAATTGGAATAGAAACTCCGACCCGGCAAGCACGATCACCATTTATTCGAGATTATGTCAGATTCGACGATTCTACGTTTCAGAAGTGTATTTCTGTGCGGAATCGCTGTTTCGCGTGCTAGATCAGTGCATTTGCATGCAAATATGCGAAATTGGCACAGAAACTCCGACCCGGCAAGCACGATCACAATTTATTCGAGCCTATGTCAGATTCGACGATTCTTCGTTTCAGAAGTGTATTTCTGTGCGAAATCGCTATTTCGCGCGCTAGATCAGTGCATTTGCATGCAAGTATGCCAAATTGGCACGAAAACTCCGACCCGGCAAGCACGATCCCCATTTATTCGAGCTTATGTCAGATTCGACAATTCTTAGTTTCAGAAGCGTATTTCTGTGCGGAATCGCTGTTTCGCGCGCTAGATCTGTGCATTTGCATGCAAGTATGAGAAATTGGAATAGAAACTCCGACCCGGCAAGCACGATCACCATTTATTCGAGATTATGTCAGATTCGACGATTCTACGTTTCAGAAGTGTATTTCTGTGCGGAATCGCTGTTTCGCGCGCTAGATCTGTGCATTTGCATGCAAGTATGAGAAATTGGAATAGAAACTCCGACCCGGCAAGCACGATCACCATTTATTCGAGATTATGTCAGATTCGACGATTCTTCGTTTCAGAAGTGTATTTCTGTGCGGAATCGCTGTTTCGCGTGCTAGATCAGTGCATTTGCATGCAAATATGCGAAATTGGCACAGAAACTCCGACCCGGCAAGCACGATCACAATTTATTCGAGCCTATGTCAGATTCGACGATTCTTCGTTTCAGAAGTGTATTTCTGTGCGGAATCGCTGTTTCGCGCGCTAGATCAGTGCATTTGCATGCAAATATGCGAAATTGGCACGAAAACTCAGATTCGGCAAGCACGATGACGATTTATTCGAGCTTATGTCAGATTCGACGATTATTCGTTTCACAAATGAATTTCTGTGCGGAATCGCTGTTTCGCGTGCTAGATCAGTGCATTTGCATGCAAGTATGCCAAATTGGCACGAAAAGTCCGACCCGGCAAGCACGATCACGATTTATTCGAGCCTATGTCAGATTCGACGATTCTTCGTTTCAGAAGTGTATTTCTGTGCGGAATCGCTGTTTCGCGAGCTAGATCAGTGCATTTGCATGCAAATATGCGAAATTGGCACGAAAACTCAGATTCGGCAAGCACGATCACGATTTATTCGAGCTTATGTCAGATTCGACGATTATTCGTTTCACAAATGAATTTCTGTGCGGAATCGCTATTTCGCGCGCTAGATCAGTGCATTTGCATGCAAATATGCGAAATTGGCACGAAAACTCAGATTCGGCAAGCACGATCACGATTTATTCGAGCTTATGTCAGATTCGACGATCATTCGTTTCACAAATGAATTTCTGTGCGGAATCGCTGTTTCGCGTGCTAGATCTGTGCATTTTCATGCAAGTATGCCAAATTGGCACGAAAACTCCGACCCGGCAAGCACGATCACGATTTATTCGAGCTTATGTCAGAAGAGTATTTCTGTGCGGAATCGCTGTTTCGCGCGCTAGATCTGTGCATTTGCATGCAAGTATGAGAAATTGGAATAGAAACTCCGACCCGGCAAGCACGATCACCATTTATTCGAGATTATATCAGATTCGACGATTCTTCGTTTCAGAAGTGTATTTCTGTGCGGAATCGCTGTTTCGCGTGCTATATCAGTACATTTGCATGCAAGTATGCGCAATTGGAATAAAAACTCCGACCCGAGAAGCACGATAACGATTTATTCGAGCTTATGTCAGATTCTACGATTCTTCGTTTCAGAAGTGTATTTCTGTGCGGAATCGCTGTTTCGCGTGCTAGATCAGTGCATTTGCATGCAAGTATGCGAAATTGGAATAGAAACTCCGACCCGACAAGCAAGATCGCGATTTAATCGAGCTTATGTCAGATTCGACGATTCTTCGTTTCAGAAGTGTATTTCTGTGCGGAATCGCTGTTTCGCGTGCTAGATCAGTGCATTTGCATGCAAATATGCAAAATTGGCACAGAAACTCCGACCCGGCAAGCACGTTCACAATTTATTCGAGCCTATGTCAGATTCGACGATTCTTCGTTTCAGAAGTGTATTTCTGTGCGGAATCGCTGTTTCGCGTGCTAGATCAGTGCATTTGCATGCAAATATGCGAAATTGGCACAGAAACTCCGACCCGGCAAGCACGATCACAATTTATTCGAGCCTATGTCAGATTCGACGATTCTTCGTTTCAGAAGTGTATTTCTGTGCGGAATCGCTGTTTCGCGTGCTAGATCAGTGCATTTGCATGCAAGTATGCGAAATTGGCACGAAAACTCAGATTCGGCAAGCACGATCACGATTTATTCGAGCTTATGTCAGATTCGACGATTCTTCGTTTCAGAAGTGTATTTCTCTGCGGAATCGCTGTTGCGCGCTAGATATGTGCATTTGCATGCAAGTATGAGAAATTGGAATAGAGACTCCGACCCGGCAAGCACGATCACCATTTATTCGAGCTTATGTCAGATTCGACGATTCTTCGTTTCAGAAGTGTATTTCTGTGCGGAATCGCTGTTTCGCGTGCTAGATCAGTGCATTTGCATGCAAATATGCGAAATTGGCACAGAAACTCCGACCCGGCAAGCACGATCACAATTTATTCGAGCCTATGTCAGATTCGACGATTCTTCGTTTCAGAAGTGTATTTCTGTGCGGAATCGCTATTTCGCGCGCTAGATCAGTGCATTTGCATGCAAATATGCGAAATTGGCACGAAAACTCAAATTCGGCAAGCACGATCACGATTTATTCGAGCTTATGTCAGATTCGACGATTATTCGTTTCACAAATGAATTTCTGTGCGGAATCGCTGTTTCGCGTGCTATATCAGTGCATTTGCATGCAAGTATGCCAAATTGGCACGAAAACTCCGACCCGGCAAGCACGATCACGATTTATTCGAGCTTATGTCAGAAGAGTATTTCTGTGCGGAATCGCTGTTTCGCGCGCTAGATCTGTGCATTTGCATGCAAGTATGAGAAATTGGAATAGAAACTCCGACCCGGCAAGCACGATCACCATTTATTCGAGATTATATCAGATTCGACGATTCTTCGTTTCAGAAGTGTCTTTCTGTGCGGAATCGCTGTTTCGCGTGCTATATCAGTGCATTTGCATGCAAGTACGCCAAATTGGAATAGAAACTCCGACCCGGCAATGAGGATCACGATTTATTCGAGCTTATGTCAGATTCGACGATTCTACGTTTCAGAAGTGTATTTCTGTGCGGAATCGCTGTTTCGCGTGCTAGATCAGTGCATTTGCATGCAAATATGCAAAATTGGCACAGAAACTCCGACCCGGCAAGCACGATCACAATTTATTCGAGCTTATGTCAGATTCGACGATTCTTCGTTTCAGAAGTGTATTTCTGTGCGGAATCGCTGTTTCGCGTGCTATATCAGTACATTTGCATGCAAGTATGCGAAATTGGAATAAAAACTCCGACCCGACAAGCACGATAACGATTTATTCGAGGTTATGTCAGATTCTACGATTCTTCGTTTCAGAAGTGTACTTCTGTGCGGAATCGCTGTTTCGCGTGCTAGATCAGTGCATTTGCATGCAAGTATGCGAAATTGGAATAGAAACTCCGACCCGACAAGCAAGAACGCGATTTAATCGAGCTTATGTCAGATTCGACGATTCTTCGTTTCAGAAGTGTATTTCTGTGCGGAATCGCTGTTTCGCGTGCTAGATCAGTGCATTTGCATGCAAATATGCAAAATTGGCACAGAAACTCCGACCCGGCAAGCACGATCACAATTTATTCGAGCCTATGTCAGATTCGACGATTCTTCGTTTCAGAAGTGTATTTCTGTGCGGAATCGCTATTTCGCGCGCTAGATCAGTGCATTTGCATGCAAGTATGCCAAATTGGCACGAAAACTCCGACCCGGCAAGCACGATCCCCATTTATTCGAGCTTATGTCAGATTCGACAATTCTTAGTTTCAGAAGCGTATTTCTGTGCGGAATCGCTGTTTCGCGCGCTAGATCAGTGCATTTGCATGCAAGTATGAGAAATTGGAATAGAAACTCCGACCCGGCAAGCACGATCACCATTTATTCGAGATTATGTCAGATTCGACGATTCTACGTTTCAGAAGTGTATTTCTGTGCGGAATCGCTGTTTCGCGCGCTAGATCTGTGCATTTGCATGCAAGTATGAGAAATTGGAATAGAAACTCCGACCCGGCAAGCACGATCACCATTTATTCGAGATTATGTCAGATTCGACGATTCTTCGTTTCAGAAGTGTATTTCTGTGCGGAATCGCTGTTTCGCGTGCTAGATCAGTGCATTTGCATGCAAATATGCGAAATTGGCACAGAAACTCCGACCCGGCAAGCACGATCACAATTTATTCGAGCCTATGTCAGATTCGACGATTCTTCGTTTCAGAAGTGTATTTCTGTGCGGAATCGCTGTTTCGCGCGCTAGATCAGTGCATTTGCATGCAAATATGCGAAATTGGCACGAAAACTCAGATTCGGCAATGAGGATCACGATTTATTCGAGCTTATGTCAGATTCGACGATTCTACGTTTCAGAAGTGTATTTCTGTGCGGAATCGCTGTTTCGCGCGCTAGATCTGTGCATTTGCATGCAAGTATGAGAAATTGGAATAGAAACTCCGACCCGGCAAGCACGATCACCATTTATTCGAGATTATGTCAGATTCGACGATTCTTCGTTTCAGAAGTGTATTTCTGTGCGGAATCGCTGTTTCGCGTGCTAGATCAGTGCATTTGCATGCAAATATGCGAAATTGGCACAGAAACTCCGACCCGGCAAGCACGATCACAATTTATTCGAGCCTATGTCAGATTCGACGATTCTTCGTTTCAGAAGTGTATTTCTGTGCGGAATCGCTGTTTCGCGCGCTAGATCAGTGCATTTGCATGCAAATATGCGAAATTGGCACGAAAACTCAGATTCGGCAAGCACGATGACGATTTATTCGAGCTTATGTCAGATTCGACGATTATTCGTTTCACAAATGAATTTCTGTGCGGAATCGCTGTTTCGCGTGCTAGATCAGTGCATTTGCATGCAAGTATGCCAAATTGGCACGAAAAGTCCGACCCGGCAAGCACGATCACGATTTATTCGAGCCTATGTCAGATTCGACGATTCTTCGTTTCAGAAGTGTATTTCTGTGCGGAATCGCTGTTTCGCGAGCTAGATCAGTGCATTTGCATGCAAATATGCGAAATTGGCACGAAAACTCAGATTCGGCAAGCACGATCACGATTTATTCGAGCTTATGTCAGATTCGACGATTATTCGTTTCACAAATGAATTTCTGTGCGGAATCGCTATTTCGCGCGCTAGATCAGTGCATTTGCATGCAAATATGCGAAATTGGCACGAAAACTCAGATTCGGCAAGCACGATCACGATTTATTCGAGCTTATGTCAGATTCGACGATCATTCGTTTCACAAATGAATTTCTGTGCGGAATCGCTGTTTCGCGTGCTAGATCTGTGCATTTTCATGCAAGTATGCCAAATTGGCACGAAAACTCCGACCCGGCAAGCACGATCACGATTTATTCGAGCTTATGTCAGAAGAGTATTTCTGTGCGGAATCGCTGTTTCGCGCGCTAGATCTGTGCATTTGCATGCAAGTATGAGAAATTGGAATAGAAACTCCGACCCGGCAAGCACGATCACCATTTATTCGAGATTATATCAGATTCGACGATTCTTCGTTTCAGAAGTGTATTTCTGTGCGGAATCGCTGTTTCGCGTGCTAGATCAGTGCATTTGCATGCAAGTATGCGAAATTGGAATAGAAACTCCGACCCGACAAGCAAGATCGCGATTTAATCGAGCTTATGTCAGATTCGACGATTCTTCGTTTCAGAAGTGTATTTCTGTGCGGAATCGCTGTTTCGCGTGCTAGATCAGTGCATTTGCATGCAAATATGCAAAATTGGCACAGAAACTCCGACCCGGCAAGCACGTTCACAATTTATTCGAGCCTATGTCAGATTCGACGATTCTTCGTTTCAGAAGTGTATTTCTGTGCGGAATCGCTGTTTCGCGTGCTAGATCAGTGCATTTGCATGCAAATATGCGAAATTGGCACAGAAACTCCGACCCGGCAAGCACGATCACAATTTATTCGAGCCTATGTCAGATTCGACGATTCTTCGTTTCAGAAGTGTATTTCTGTGCGGAATCGCTGTTTCGCGTGCTAGATCAGTGCATTTGCATGCAAGTATGCGAAATTGGCACGAAAACTCAGATTCGGCAAGCACGATCACGATTTATTCGAGCTTATGTCAGATTCGACGATTCTTCGTTTCAGAAGTGTATTTCTCTGCGGAATCGCTGTTGCGCGCTAGATATGTGCATTTGCATGCAAGTATGAGAAATTGGAATAGAGACTCCGACCCGGCAAGCACGATCACCATTTATTCGAGCTTATGTCAGATTCGACGATTCTTCGTTTCAGAAGTGTATTTCTGTGCGGAATCGCTGTTTCGCGTGCTAGATCAGTGCATTTGCATGCAAATATGCGAAATTGGCACAGAAACTCCGACCCGGCAAGCACGATCACAATTTATTCGAGCCTATGTCAGATTCGACGATTCTTCGTTTCAGAAGTGTATTTCTGTGCGGAATCGCTATTTCGCGCGCTAGATCAGTGCATTTGCATGCAAATATGCGAAATTGGCACGAAAACTCAAATTCGGCAAGCACGATCACGATTTATTCGAGCTTATGTCAGATTCGACGATTATTCGTTTCACAAATGAATTTCTGTGCGGAATCGCTGTTTCGCGTGCTATATCAGTGCATTTGCATGCAAGTATGCCAAATTGGCACGAAAACTCCGACCCGGCAAGCACGATCACGATTTATTCGAGCTTATGTCAGAAGAGTATTTCTGTGCGGAATCGCTGTTTCGCGCGCTAGATCTGTGCATTTGCATGCAAGTATGAGAAATTGGAATAGAAACTCCGACCCGGCAAGCACGATCACCATTTATTCGAGATTATATCAGATTCGACGATTCTTCGTTTCAGAAGTGTCTTTCTGTGCGGAATCGCTGTTTCGCGTGCTATATCAGTGCATTTGCATGCAAGTACGCCAAATTGGAATAGAAACTCCGACCCGGCAATGAGGATCACGATTTATTCGAGCTTATGTCAGATTCGACGATTCTACGTTTCAGAAGTGTATTTCTGTGCGGAATCGCTGTTTCGCGTGCTAGATCAGTGCATTTGCATGCAAATATGCAAAATTGGCACAGAAACTCCGACCCGGCAAGCACGATCACAATTTATTCGAGCTTATGTCAGATTCGACGATTCTTCGTTTCAGAAGTGTATTTCTGTGCGGAATCGCTGTTTCGCGTGCTATATCAGTACATTTGCATGCAAGTATGCGAAATTGGAAGAAAACTCCGACCCGACAAGCACGATAACGATTTATTCGAGGTTATGTCAGATTCTACGATTCTTCGTTTCAGAAGTGTACTTCTGTGCGGAATCGCTGTTTCGCGTGCTAGATCAGTGCATTTGCATGCAAATATGCGAAATTGGCACGAAAACTCAAATTCGGCAAGCACGATCACGATTTATTCGAGCTTATGTCAGATTCGACGATTATTCGTTTCAAAAATGAATTTCTGTGCGGAATCGCTGTTTCGCGTGCTATATCAGTGCATTTGCATGCAAGTATGCCAAATTGGCACGAAAACTCCGACCCGGCAAGCACGATCACGATTTATTCGAGCTTATGTCAGAAGAGTATTTCTGTGCGGAATCGCTGTTTCGCGCGCTAGATCTGTGCATTTGCATGCAAGTATGAGAAATTGGAATAGAAACTCCGACCCGGCAAGCACGATCACCATTTATTCGAGATTATATCAGATTCGACGATTCTTCGTTTCAGAAGTGTCTTTCTGTGCGGAATCGCTGTTTCGCGTGCTATATCAGTGCATTTGCATGCAAGTACGCCAAATTGGAATAGAAACTCCGACCCGGCAATGAGGATCACGATTTATTCGAGCTTATGTCAGATTCGACGATTCTACGTTTCAGAAGTGTATTTCTGTGCGGAATCGCTGTTTCGCGTGCTAGATCAGTGCATTTGCATGCAAATATGCAAAATTGGCACAGAAACTCCGACCCGGCAAGCACGATCACAATTTATTCGAGCTTATGTCAGATTCGACGATTCTTCGTTTCAGAAGTGTATTTCTGTGCGGAATCGCTGTTTCGCGTGCTATATCAGTACATTTGCATGCAAGTATGCGAAATTGGAATAAAAACTCCGACCCGACAAGCACGATAACGATTTATTCGAGGTTATGTCAGATTCTACGATTCTTCGTTTCAGAAGTGTACTTCTGTGCGGAATCGCTGTTTCGCGTGCTAGATCAGTGCATTTGCATGCAAGTATGCGAAATTGGAATAGAAACTCCGACCCGACAAGCAAGAACGCGATTTAATCGAGCTTATGTCAGATTCGACGATTCTTCGTTTCAGAAGTGTATTTCTGTGCGGAATCGCTGTTTCGCGTGCTAGATCAGTGCATTTGCATGCAAATATGCAAAATTGGCACAGAAACTCCGACCCGGCAAGCACGATCACAATTTATTCGAGCCTATGTCAGATTCGACGATTCTTCGTTTCAGAAGTGTATTTCTGTGCGGAATCGCTATTTCGCGCGCTAGATCAGTGCATTTGCATGCAAGTATGCCAAATTGGCACGAAAACTCCGACCCGGCAAGCACGATCCCCATTTATTCGAGCTTATGTCAGATTCGACAATTCTTAGTTTCAGAAGCGTATTTCTGTGCGGAATCGCTGTTTCGCGCGCTAGATCAGTGCATTTGCATGCAAGTATGAGAAATTGGAATAGAAACTCCGACCCGGCAAGCACGATCACCATTTATTCGAGATTATGTCAGATTCGACGATTCTACGTTTCAGAAGTGTATTTCTGTGCGGAATCGCTGTTTCGCGCGCTAGATCTGTGCATTTGCATGCAAGTATGAGAAATTGGAATAGAAACTCCGACCCGGCAAGCACGATCACCATTTATTCGAGATTATGTCAGATTCGACGATTCTTCGTTTCAGAAGTGTATTTCTGTGCGGAATCGCTGTTTCGCGTGCTAGATCAGTGCATTTGCATGCAAATATGCGAAATTGGCACAGAAACTCCGACCCGGCAAGCACGATCACAATTTATTCGAGCCTATGTCAGATTCGACGATTCTTCGTTTCAGAAGTGTATTTCTGTGCGGAATCGCTGTTTCGCGCGCTAGATCAGTGCATTTGCATGCAAATATGCGAAATTGGCACGAAAACTCAGATTCGGCAATGAGGATCACGATTTATTCGAGCTTATGTCAGATTCGACGATTCTACGTTTCAGAAGTGTATTTCTGTGCGGAATCGCTGTTTCGCGTGCTAGATCAGTGCATTTGCATGCAAATATGCAAAATTGGCACAGAAACTCCGACCCGGCAAGCACGATCACAATTTATTCGAGCTTATGTCAGATTCGACGATTCTTCGTTTCAGAAGTGTATTTCTGTGCGGAATCGCTGTTTCGCGTGCTATATCAGTACATTTGCATGCAAGTATGCGAAATTGGAAGAAAACTCCGACCCGACAAGCACGATAACGATTTATTCGAGGTTATGTCAGATTCTACGATTCTTCGTTTCAGAAGTGTACTTCTGTGCGGAATCGCTGTTTCGCGTGCTAGATCAGTGCATTTGCATGCAAATATGCGAAATTGGCACGAAAACTCAAATTCGGCAAGCACGATCACGATTTATTCGAGCTTATGTCAGATTCGACGATTATTCGTTTCAAAAATGAATTTCTGTGCGGAATCGCTGTTTCGCGTGCTATATCAGTGCATTTGCATGCAAGTATGCCAAATTGGCACGAAAACTCCGACCCGGCAAGCACGATCACGATTTATTCGAGCTTATGTCAGAAGAGTATTTCTGTGCGGAATCGCTGTTTCGCGCGCTAGATCTGTGCATTTGCATGCAAGTATGAGAAATTGGAATAGAAACTCCGACCCGGCAAGCACGATCACCATTTATTCGAGATTATATCAGATTCGACGATTCTTCGTTTCAGAAGTGTCTTTCTGTGCGGAATCGCTGTTTCGCGTGCTATATCAGTGCATTTGCATGCAAGTACGCCAAATTGGAATAGAAACTCCGACCCGGCAATGAGGATCACGATTTATTCGAGCTTATGTCAGATTCGACGATTCTACGTTTCAGAAGTGTATTTCTGTGCGGAATCGCTGTTTCGCGTGCTAGATCAGTGCATTTGCATGCAAATATGCAAAATTGGCACAGAAACTCCGACCCGGCAAGCACGATCACAATTTATTCGAGCTTATGTCAGATTCGACGATTCTTCGTTTCAGAAGTGTATTTCTGTGCGGAATCGCTGTTTCGCGTGCTATATCAGTACATTTGCATGCAAGTATGCGAAATTGGAATAAAAACTCCGACCCGACAAGCACGATAACGATTTATTCGAGGTTATGTCAGATTCTACGATTCTTCGTTTCAGAAGTGTACTTCTGTGCGGAATCGCTGTTTCGCGTGCTAGATCAGTGCATTTGCATGCAAGTATGCGAAATTGGAATAGAAACTCCGACCCGACAAGCAAGAACGCGATTTAATCGAGCTTATGTCAGATTCGACGATTCTTCGTTTCAGAAGTGTATTTCTGTGCGGAATCGCTGTTTCGCGTGCTAGATCAGTGCATTTGCATGCAAATATGCAAAATTGGCACAGAAACTCCGACCCGGCAAGCACGATCACAATTTATTCGAGCCTATGTCAGATTCGACGATTCTTCGTTTCAGAAGTGTATTTCTGTGCGGAATCGCTATTTCGCGCGCTAGATCAGTGCATTTGCATGCAAGTATGCCAAATTGGCACGAAAACTCCGACCCGGCAAGCACGATCCCCATTTATTCGAGCTTATGTCAGATTCGACAATTCTTAGTTTCAGAAGCGTATTTCTGTGCGGAATCGCTGTTTCGCGCGCTAGATCAGTGCATTTGCATGCAAGTATGAGAAATTGGAATAGAAACTCCGACCCGGCAAGCACGATCACCATTTATTCGAGATTATGTCAGATTCGACGATTCTACGTTTCAGAAGTGTATTTCTGTGCGGAATCGCTGTTTCGCGCGCTAGATCTGTGCATTTGCATGCAAGTATGAGAAATTGGAATAGAAACTCCGACCCGGCAAGCACGATCACCATTTATTCGAGATTATGTCAGATTCGACGATTCTTCGTTTCAGAAGTGTATTTCTGTGCGGAATCGCTGTTTCGCGTGCTAGATCAGTGCATTTGCATGCAAATATGCGAAATTGGCACAGAAACTCCGACCCGGCAAGCACGATCACAATTTATTCGAGCCTATGTCAGATTCGACGATTCTTCGTTTCAGAAGTGTATTTCTGTGCGGAATCGCTGTTTCGCGCGCTAGATCAGTGCATTTGCATGCAAATATGCGAAATTGGCACGAAAACTCAGATTCGGCAATGAGGATCACGATTTATTCGAGCTTATGTCAGATTCGACGATTCTACGTTTCAGAAGTGTATTTCTGTGCGGAATCGCTGTTTCGCGTGCTAGATCAGTGCATTTGCATGCAAATATGCAAAATTGGCACAGAAACTCCGACCCGGCAAGCACGATCACAATTTATTCGAGCTTATGTCAGATTCGACGATTCTTCGTTTCAGAAGTGTATTTCTGTGCGGAATCGCTGTTTCGCGCGCTAGATCAGTGCATTTGCATGCAAATATGCGAAATTGGCACGAAAACTCAGATTCGGCAAGCACGATCACGATTTATTCGAGCTTATGTCAGATTCGACGATTATTCGTTTCACAAATGAATTTCTGTGCGGAATCGCTATTTCGCGCGCTAGATCAGTGCATTTGCATGCAAATATGCGAAATTGGCACGAAAACTCAGATTCGGCAAGCACGATCACGATTTATTCGAGCTTATGTCAGATTCGACGATCATTCGTTTCACAAATGAATTTCTGTGCGGAATCGCTGTTTCGCGTGCTAGATCTGTGCATTTTCATGCAAGTATGCCAAATTGGCACGAAAACTCCGACCCGGCAAGCACGATCACGATTTATTCGAGCTTATGTCAGAAGAGTATTTCTGTGCGGAATCGCTGTTTCGCGCGCTAGATCTGTGCATTTGCATGCAAGTATGAGAAATTGGAATAGAAACTCCGACCCGGCAAGCACGATCACCATTTATTCGAGATTATATCAGATTCGACGATTCTTCGTTTCAGAAGTGTATTTCTGTGCGGAATCGCTGTTTCGCGTGCTATATCAGTACATTTGCCTGCAAGTATGCGAAATTGGAATAAAAACTCCGACCCGAGAAGCACGATAACGATTTATTCGAGCTTATGTCAGATTCTACGATTCTTCGTTTCAGAAGTGTATTTCTGTGCGGAATCGCTGTTTCGCGTGCTAGATCAGTGCATTTGCATGCAAGTATGCGAAATTGGAATAGAAACTCCGACCCGACAAGCAAGATCGCGATTTAATCGAGCTTATGTCAGATTCGACGATTCTTCGTTTCAGAAGTGTATTTCTGTGCGGAATCGCTGTTTCGCGTGCTAGATCAGTGCATTTGCATGCAAATATGCAAAATTGGCACAGAAACTCCGACCCGGCAAGCACGATCACAATTTATTCGAGCCTATGTCAGATTCGACGATTCTTCGTTTCAGAAGTGTATTTCTGTGCGGAATCGCTGTTTCGCGTGCTAGATCAGTGCATTTGCATGCAAATATGCGAAATTGGCACAGAAACTCCGACCCGGCAAGCACGATCACAATTTATTCGAGCCTATGTCAGATTCGACGATTCTTCGTTTCAGAAGTGTATTTCTGTGCGGAATCGCTGTTTCGCGTGCTAGATCAGTGCATTTGCATGCAAGTATGCGAAATTGGCACGAAAACTCAGATTCGGCAAGCACGATCACGATTTATTCGAGCTTATGTCAGATTCGACGATTCTTCGTTTCAGAAGTGTATTTCTCTGCGGAATCGCTGTTGCGCGCTAGATATGTGCATTTGCATGCAAGTATGAGAAATTGGAATAGAGACTCCGACCCGGCAAGCACGATCACCATTTATTCGAGCTTATGTCAGATTCGACGATTCTTCGTTTCAGAAGTGTATTTCTGTGCGGAATCGCTGTTTCGCGTGCTAGATCAGTGCATTTGCATGCAAATATGCGAAATTGGCACAGAAACTCCGACCCGGCAAGCACGATCACAATTTATTCGAGCTTATGTCAGATTCTACGATTCTTCGTTTCAGAAGTGTATTTCTGTGCGGAATCGCTGTTTCGCGTGCTAGATCAGTGCATTTGCATGCAAGTATGCGAAATTGGAATAGAAACTCCGACCCGACAAGCAAGATCGCGATTTAATCGAGCTTATGTCAGATTCGACGATTCTTCGTTTCAGAAGTGTATTTCTGTGCGGAATCGCTGTTTCGCGTGCTAGATCAGTACATTTGCATGCAAGTATGCGAAATTGGAATAAAAACTCCGACCCGAGAAGCACGATAACGATTTATTCGAGCTTATGTCAGATTCTACGATTCTTCGTTTCAGAAGTGTATTTCTGTGCGGAATCGCTGTTTCGCGTGCTAGATCAGTGCATTTGCATGCAAGTATGCGAAATTGGAATAGAAACTCCGACCCGACAAGCAAGATCGCGATTTAATGGAGCTTATGTCAGATTCGACGATTCTTCGTTTCAGAAGTGTATTTCTGTGCGGAATCGCTGTTTCGCGTGCTAGATCAGTGCATTTGCATGCAAATATGCGAAATTGGCACAGAAACTCCGACCCGGCAAGCACGATCACAATTTATTCGAGCCTATGTCAGATTCGACGATTCTTCGTTTCAGAAGTGTATTTCTGTGCGGAATCGCTGTTTCGCGTGCTAGATCAGTGCATTTGCATGCAAGTATGCGAAATTGGCACGAAAACTCAGATTCGGCAAGCACGATCACGATTTATTCGAGCTTATGTCAGATTCGACGATTCTTCGTTTCAGAAGTGTATTTCTCTGCGGAATCGCTGTTGCGCGCTAGATATGTGCATTTGCATGCAAGTATGAGAAATTGGAATAGAGACTCCGACCCGGCAAGCACGATCACCATTTATTCGAGCTTATGTCAGATTCGACGATCCTTCGTTTCAGAAGTGTATTTCTGTGCGGAATCGCTGTTTCGCGTGCTAGATCAGTGCATTTGCATGCAAATATGCGAAATTGGCACAGAAACTCCGACCCGGCAAGCACGATCACAATTTATTCGAGCTTATGTCAGATTCTACGATTCTTCGTTTCAGAAGTGTATTTCTGTGCGGAATCGCTGTTTCGCGTGCTAGATCAGTGCATTTGCATGCAAGTATGCGAAATTGGAATAGAAACTCCGACCCGACAAGCAAGATCGCGATTTAATCGAGCTTATGTCAGATTCGACGATTCTTCGTTTCAGAAGTGTATTTCTGTGCGGAATCGCTGTTTCGCGTGCTAGATCAGTGCATTTGCATGCAAATATGCAAAATTGGCACAGAAACTCCGACCCGGCAAGCACGATCACAATTTATTCGAGCCCATGTCAGATTCGACGATTCTTCGTTTCAGAAGTGTATTTCTGTGCGGAATCGCTGTTTCGCGTGCTAGATCAGTGCATTTGCATGCAAATATGCGAAATTGGCACAGAAACTCCGACCCGGCAAGCACGATCACAATTTATTCGAGCCTATGTCAGATTCGACGATTCTTCGTTTCAGAAGTGTATTTCTGTGCGGAATCGCTGTTTCGCGTGCTAGATCAGTGCATTTGCATGCAAGTATGCGAAATTGGCACGAAAACTCAGATTCGGCAAGCACGATCACGATTTATTCGAGCTTATGTCAGATTCGACGATTCTTCGTTTCAGAAGTGTATTTCTCTGCGGAATCGCTGTTGCGCGCTAGATATGTGCATTTGCATGCAAGTATGAGAAATTGGAATAGAGACTCCGACCCGGCAAGCACGATCACCATTTATTCGAGCTTATGTCAGATTCGACGATTCTTCGTTTCAGAAGTGTATTTCTGTGCGGAATCGCTGTTTCGCGTGCTAGATCAGTGCATTTGCATGCAAATATGCGAAATTGGCACAGAAATTCCGACCCGGCAAGCACGATCACAATTTATTCGAGCCTATGTCAGATTCGACGATTCTTCGTTTCAGAAGTGTATTTCTGTGCGGAATCGCTATTTCGCGCGCTAGATCAGTGCATTTGCATGCAAATATGCGAAATTGGCACGAAAACTCAGATTCGGCAAGCACGATCACGATTTATTCGAGCTTATGTCAGATTCGACGATTATTCGTTTCACAAATGAATTTCTGTGCGGAATCGCTGTTTCGCGTGCTATATCAGTGCATTTGCATGCAAGTATGCCAAATTGGCACGAAAACTCCGACCCGGCAAGCACGATCACGATTTATTGGAGCTTATGTCAGAAGAGTATTTCTGTGCGGAATCGCTGTTTCGCGCGCTAGATCTGTGCATTTGTATGCAAATATGCAAAATTGGCACAGAAACTCCGACCCGGCAAGCACGATCACAATTTATTCGAGCCTATGTCAGATTCGACGATTCTAAGTTTCAGAAGTGTATTTCTGTGCGGAATCGCTGTTTCGCGTGCTAGATCAGTGCATTTGCATGCAAGTATGCGAAATTGGAATAGAAACTCCGACCCGACAAGCAAGATCGCGATTTAATCGAGCTTATGTCAGATTCGACGATTCTTCGTTTCAGAAGTGTATTTCTGTGCGGAATCGCTGTTTCGCGTGCTAGATCAGTGCATTTGCATGCAAATATGCGAAATTGGCACAGAAATTCCGACCCGGCAAGCACGATCACAATTTATTCGAGCCTATGTCAGATTCGACGATTCTTCGTTTCAGAAGTGTATTTCTGTGCGGAATCGCTATTTCGCGCGCTAGATCAGTGCATTTGCATGCAAATATGCGAAATTGGCACGAAAACTCAGATTCGGCAAGCACGATCACGATTTATTCGAGCTTATGTCAGATTCGACGATTATTCGTTTCACAAATGAATTTCTGTGCGGAATCGCTGTTTCGCGTGCTAGATCAGTGCATTTGCATGCAAGTATGCCAAATTGGCACGAAAACTCCGACCCGGCAAGCACGATCACGATTTATTCGAGCTTATGTCAGAAGAGTATTTCTGTGCGGAATCGCTGTTTCGCGCGCTAGATCTGTGCATTTGCATGCAAGTATGAGAAATTGGAATAGAAACTCCGACCCGGCAAGCACGATCACCATTTATTCGAGATTATATCAGATTCGACGATTCTTCGTTTCAGAAGTGTCTTTCTGTGCGGAATCGCTGTTTCGCGTGCTATATCAGTGCATTTGCATGCAAGTACGCCAAATTGGAATAGAAACTCCGACCCGGCAATGAGGATCACGATTTATTCGAGCTTATGTCAGATTCGACGATTCTACGTTTCAGAAGTGTATTTCTGTGCGGAATCGCTGTTTCGCGTGCTAGATCAGTGCATTTGCATGCAAATATGCAAAATTGGCACAGAAACTCCGACCCGGCAAGCACGATCACAATTTATTCGAGCTTATGTCAGATTCGACGATTCTTCGGTTCAGAAGTGTATTTCTGTGCGGAATCGCTGTTTTCGCGTGCTAGATCAGTGCATTTGCATGCAAGTATGCCAAATTGGCACGAAAACTCCGACCCGGCAAGCACGAACCCCATTTATTCGAGCTTATGTCAGATTCGACAATTCTTAGTTTCAGAAGCGTATTTCTGTGCGGAATCGCTGTTTCGCGTGCTATATCAGTACATTTGCATGCAAGTATGCGAAATTGGAATAAAAACTCCGACCCGACAAGCACGATAACGATTTATTCGAGGTTATGTCAGATTCTACGATTCTTCGTTTCAGAAGTGTACTTCTGTGCGGAATCGCTGTTTCGCGTGCTAGATCAGTGCATTTGCATGCAAGTATGCGAAATTGGAATAGAAACTCCGACCCGACAAGCAAGAACGCGATTTAATCGAGCTTATGTCAGATTCGACGATTCTTCGTTTCAGAAGTGTATTTCTGTGCGGAATCGCTGTTTCGCGTGCTAGATCAGTGCATTTGCATGCAAATATGCAAAATTGGCACAGAAACTCCGACCCGGCAAGCACGATCACAATTTATTCGAGCCTATGTCAGATTCGACGATTCTTCGTTTCAGAAGTGTATTTCTGTGCGGAATCGCTGTTTCGCGCGCTAGATCAGTGCATTTGCATGCAAATATGCGAAATTGGCACGAAAACTCAGATTCGGCAAGCACGATCACGATTTATTCGAGCTTATGTCAGATTCGACGATTATTCGTTTCACAAATGAATTTCTGTGCGGCATCGCTGTTTCGCGTGCTAGATCAGTGCATTTGCATGCAAGTATGCCAAATTGGCACGAAAACTTCGACCCGGCAAGCACGATCACGATTTATTCGAGCTTATGTCAGATTCGACGATTCTTCGTTTCAGAAGTGTATTTCTGTGCGGAATCGCTGTTTCGCGTGCTAGATCAGTGCATTTGTATGCAAATATGCAAAATTGGCACAGAAACTCCGACCCGGCAAGCACGATCACAATTTATTCGAGGCCTATGTCAGATTCGACGATTCTAAGTTTCAGAAGTGTATTTCTGTGCGGAATCGCTGTTTCGCGTGCTAGATCAGTGCATTTGCATGCAAGTATGCGAAATTGGAATAGAAACTCCGACCCGACAAGCAAGATCGCGATTTAATCGAGCTTATGTCAGATTCGACGATTCTTCGTTTCAGAAGTGTATTTCTGTGCGGAATCGCTGTTTCGCGTGCTAGATCAGTGCATTTGCATGCAAATATGCAAAATTGGCACAGAAAACTCTGACCCGGCAAGCACGATCACAATTTATTCGAGCCTATGTCAGATTCGACGATTCTTCGTTTCAGAAGTGTATTTCTGTGCGGAATCGCTGTTTCGCGCGCTAGATCAGTGCATTTGCATGCAAATATGCGAAATTGGCACGAAAACTCAGATTCGGCAAGCACGATCACGATTTATTCGAGCTTATGTCAGATTCGACGATTATTCGTTTCACAAATGAATTTCTGTGCGGAATCGCTGTTTCGCGTGCTAGATCAGTGCATTTGCATGCAAGTATGCCAAATTGGCACGAAAACTTCGACCCGGCAAGCACGATCACGATTTATTCGAGCTTATGTCAGATTCGACGATTCTTCGTTTCAGAAGTGTATTTCTGTGCGGAATCGCTGTTTCGCGTGCTAGATCAGTGCATTTGTATGCAAATATGCAAAATTGGCACAGAAACTCCGACCCGGCAAGCACGATCACAATTTATTCGAGCCTATGTCAGATTCGACGATTCTACGTTTCAGAAGTGTATTTCTGTGCGGAATCGCTGTTTCGCGTGCTAGATCAGTGCATTTGCATGCAAGTATGCGAAATTGGTATAGAAACTCCGACCCGACAAGCAAGATCGCGATTTAATCGAGCTTATGTCAGATTCGACGATTCTTCGTTTCAGAAGTGTATTTCTGTGCGGAATCGCTGTTTCGCGTGCTAGATCAGTGCATTTGCATGCAAATATGCAAAATTGGCACAGAAACTCCGACCCGGCAAGCACGATCACAATTTATTCGAGCCTATGTCAGATTCGACGATTCTTCGTTTCAGAAGTGTATTTCTGTGCGGAATCGCTGTTTCGCGTGCTAGATCAGTGCATTTGCATGCAAATATGCGAAATTGGCACAGAAACTCTGACCCGGCAAGCACGATCGCAATTTATTCGAGCCTATGTCAGATTCGACGATTCTTCGTTTCAGAAGTGTATTTCTGTGCGGAATCGCTGTTTCGCGCGCTAGATCAGTGCATTTGCATGCAAATATGCGAAATTGGCACGAAAACTCAGATTCGGCAAGCACGATCACGATTTATTCGAGCTTATGTCAGATTCGACGATTATTCGTTTCACAAATGAATTTCTGTGCGGAATCGCTGTTTCGCGTGCTAGATCAGTGCATTTCCATGCAAGTATGCCAAATTGGCACGAAAGCTCCGACCCGGCAAGCACGATCACGATTTATTCGAGCTTATGTCAGAAGAGTATTTCTGTGCGGAATCGCTGTTTCGCGCGCTAGATCTGTGCATTTGCATGCAAGTATGAGAAATTGGAATAGAAACTCCGACCCGGCAAGCACGATCACCATTTATTCGAGATTATATCAGATTCGACGATTCTTCGTTTCAGAAGTGTCTTTCTGTGCGGAATCGCTGTTTCGCGTGCTATATCAGTGCATTTGCATGCAAGTACGCCAAATTGGAATAGAAACTCCGACCCGGCAATCAGGATCACGATTTATTCGAGCTTATGTCAGATTCGACGATTCTACGTTTCAGAAGTGTATTTCTGTGCGGAATCGCTGTTTCGCGTGCTAGATCAGTGCATTTGCATGCAAATATGCGAAATTGGCACAGAAACTCCGACCCGGCAAGCACGATCACAATTTATTCGAGCCTATGTCAGATTCGACGATTCTTCGTTTCAGAAGTGTATTTCTGTGCGGAATCGCTGTTTCGCGTGCTAGATCAGTGCATTTGCATGCAAGTATGCGAAATTGGCACGAAAACTCAGATTCGGCAAGCACGATCACGATTTATTCGAGCTTATGTCAGATTCGACGATTCTTCGTTTCAGAAGTGTATTTCTCTGCGGAATCGCTGTTGCGCGCTAGATATGTGCATTTGCATGCAAGTATGAGAAATTGGAATAGAGACTCCGACCCGGCAAGCACGATCACCATTTATTCGAGCTTATGTCAGATTCGACGATCCTTCGTTTCAGAAGTGTATTTCTGTGCGGAATCGCTGTTTCGCGTGCTAGATCAGTGCATTTGCATGCAAATATGCGAAATTGGCACAGAAACTCCGACCCGGCAAGCACGATCACAATTTATTCGAGCTTATGTCAGATTCTACGATTCTTCGTTTCAGAAGTGTATTTCTGTGCGGAATCGCTGTTTCGCGTGCTAGATCAGTGCATTTGCATGCAAGTATGCGAAATTGGAATAGAAACTCCGACCCGACAAGCAAGATCGCGATTTAATCGAGCTTATGTCAGATTCGACGATTCTTCGTTTCAGAAGTGTATTTCTGTGCGGAATCGCTGTTTCGCGTGCTAGATCAGTACATTTGCATGCAAGTATGCGAAATTGGAATAAAAACTCCGACCCGAGAAGCACGATAACGATTTATTCGAGCTTATGTCAGATTCTACGATTCTTCGTTTCAGAAGTGTATTTTCTGTGCGGAATCGCTGTTTCGCGTGCTAGATCAGTGCATTTGCATGCAAGTATGCGAAATTGGAATAGAAACTCCGACCCGACAAGCAAGATCGCGATTTAATCGAGCTTATGTCAGATTCGACGATTCTTCGTTTCAGAAGTGTATTTCTGTGCGGAATCGCTGTTTCGCGAGTGCTAGATCAGTGCATTTGCATGCAAATATGCAAAATTGCACAGAAACTCCGACCCGGCACGATCACAATTATCGAGCCTATTAGTCGACGATTCGTCGATTCAGATTGTTTCAGAGTGTATTCTGTGCGATTCGCTAGATCAGTGCATTAGCATGCAATAGCAGAATTGCAGAAAATGCGAAATGGCACAGAAACTCCGACCCGGCAAGCCAATTTATTCGAGCCTATGTCATGTAGATTCGACGATTCTTTCAGTTTTCAGTGCGGAATCGCTGTTTTCGCGTGCTAGATCAGTGCATTTGCATGATTTGCATGCAAGTATGCGAAATTGGCAGAAAACTCAGATTCGGCAAGCTACGATCACGATTTATTCGAGCTTATGTCAGATTCGACGATTCTTCGTTCAGAAGTGTATTTCTCTGCGGAATCGCTGTTTGCGCGCTAGATATGTGCATTTGCATGCAAGTATGAGAAATTGGAATAGAGACTCCGACCCGGCAAGCACGATCACCATTATAGCTGTCAGATTCGAGCTTCTTCGTTTCAGATTTCGATTCTAGATCTGTGCGGAATCGCTGTTTCGCGTGCTAGATCAGTGCATTTGCATGCAAATATGCGAAATTGGCACAGAATTCCGACCCGGCAAGCACGATCACAATTTATTCGAGCCTATGTCCAGATTCGACGATTCTTCGTTTCAGAAGTGTATTTCTGTGCGAATCGCTATTTCGCGCGCTAGATCAGTGCATTTGCATGCAAATATGCGAAATTGGCACGAAAACTCGGCAGCACTATTCGAGCTTCGACGATTATTCGTTTCACAAATGAATCGCTGTTTCGCGTGCTATATCAGTGCAATTTGGCACGAAAACTCCGACCCGGCAAGCACGATCACGATTTATTCGAGCTTATGTCAGAAGAGTATTTCTGTGCGGAATCGCTGTTTCGCGCGCTAGATCTGTGCATTTGCATGCAAGTATGAGAAATTGGAATAGAAACTCCGACCCGGCAAGCACGATCACCATTTATTCGAGATTATATCAGATTCGACGACGTTCTTCGTTTCAGAAGTGTCTTTCTGTGCGGAATCGCTGTTTCGCGTGCTATATCAGTGCATTTGCATGCAAGTACGCCAAATTGGAATAGAAACTCCGACCCGGCAATGAGGATCACGATTTATTCGAGCTTATGTCAGATTCGACGATTCTACGTTTCAGAAGTGTATTTCTGTGCGGAATCGCTGTTTCGCGTGCTAGATCAGTGCATTTGCATGCAAATATGCAAAATTGGCACAGAAACTCCGACCCGGCAAGCACGATCACAATTTATTCGAGCTTATGTCAGATTCGACGATTCTTCGGTTCAGAAGTGTATTTCTGTGCGGAATCGCTGTTTCGCGTGCTAGATCAGTGCATTTGCATGCAAGTATGCCAAATTGGCACGAAAACTCCGACCCGGCAAGCACGAACCCCATTTATTCGAGCTTATGTCAGATTCGACAATTCTTAGTTTCAGAAGCGTATTTCTGTGCGGAATCGCTGTTTCGCGTGCTATATCAGTACATTTGCATGCAAGTATGCGAAATTGGAATAAAAACTCCGACCCGACAAGCACGATAACGATTTATTCGAGGTTATGTCAGATTCTACGATTCTTCGTTTCAGAAGTGTACTTCTGTGCGGAATCGCTGTTTCGCGTGCTAGATCAGTGCATTTGCATGCAAGTATGCGAAATTGGAATAGAAACTCCGACCCGACAAGCAAGAACGCGATTTAATCGAGCTTATGTCAGATTCGACGATTCTTCGTTTCAGAAGTGTATTTCTGTGCGGAATCGCTGTTTCGCGTGCTAG